>NC_056726.1:151569073-151711573 GCF_019279795.1 Protopterus annectens
CAGAGATAGCCCATATCAGCTTGTCCACAGTGGTGCATGGGGATATATTTACAGGCACACAGAGTTGGCAGCTCGAAGATTAGAACCCCTACATATCTACAATTGTGAATTATAGCTTGCAGCATTTACTGCATGCACCATGGAGTATATCTAATGCAAGATTGTCAACCAGTGCTCTTGAGGTGGATGACATCAACAGGTCTTGTAGAGGAGGGCAATACAGAGGTCAGCAGCTAGGCACAGGGCCATAAAATACATAATCATTCCACAGAGATTGCCCGTACGGGCTTGTCCATAATGCTGCATAGGGATAAATTTATACACACACACTATAGCTCGCAGTACTTATTGCATGCACCAAAGATTACATCTGCTGTATATGTGATTGTAGGTACAGTACTTGTGGACTACGCAAAGTGGCCTTGTGTTAGACAGCATGTGTGGCCTGCAGAGTGATATTGCTTGATATTCTTATTGAATCTAGTGTCCTAGGAGTGGGTTACCTGTCACTATCCCTGCTATGTATGTACAGTTAGCAGTATGGCCATATGTGGCTGACTGCAGTTGGATAGGCAAACATGTGGCCAGGAACAATATGGCCTGTCCAAGGCATGTGTTGAACCATTGCAAAGTACACCTGCTCACCTGTGTCTGTCTACAGGGTGACATTCCACAGGCACAGGGGGCTGTGGGTGAATGGATTATGTACTGTCGCAGTCTTGGTTTGGTCCATTTGCACAACTGTTTTGATGTGTGAGTGCAGATAACCTCAGCATTCCAAGGGTATGTGGGGAAATCCATACATCCCCATATTTATATATCTATATATATATATATATATATATATATATAGAGAGAGACAGAGAGAGGAGAGAGACAGACAGAGAGGGATGTCTCTATAAATGTTGCTGTACGTGTACATTATGTATATGACTTGTACAAATATATGTCGAGATTCTATGTATTATTGTAATATATATATATATATATATATATATATATATATATATATATATATATAGCTCTATACATATATATATATATATATATATATATATATATATATATATATATATTGGTATTATATGTATATGAGGTACATGGTGATAGATACACTATGCATGTGGGAGGGGGATAGGATCAGACAGATATGTAGAGATAACTGTCTGTATGTGCAGACATATTTCTCACAGCAGGTCTTTGTGAGGAAGAGGCAACAGAATTGGACTCAAGTTAGCTAAATGTAGAAGCATTCCCAGTGAGACTGTCAATACTTACAAGGTGACTCCAGGCCAGAACTACCTGCACTCCCGGCTGGGATTTTGTGTGCTACAGACATTGGCAGCTGCACCTGTTTCTGTACTACAGCACTTCCCTGGCATTGTCCACGGCATTCCCTGGCTGTGTGCTGTAATTAATATGTGACTGGGGTACATGATGTAACACCTCATACAGGGTGAGAGTCTTGATATCTCCACAATACCTCTCAGCTTCTACAGAAAGAAGTCTGGACAAAGCCATTAATAAAAGTGGGACAAAGGCCCAAAAATAGGGACAAGTTTGTAATATTGCACTTACAAACTTAGAAAGGGGATAGAAAAACAGGTTTTGCTTTAGTATGAATTTTCTGAAGGGTATAAAGTCTGAAACTCAGATGATTGTCATTATTTTCTAACTTCAGTCTTTAATGATTTGCCACTAATTTGCCAGAAAACACCAATTTTATGAAAAATGGACCAAAAATATGAGGCAAAAATCTGGACATTCTGCGAATATCTGTACAGTTAAGAGGTATACATCTCACTGTGCATGTTTTTTTTGTGAAATCAGATTGTAGGGTATATGCCATCTTTATAGTACTCTGCAGTAGGTGCAGCCTGTGTGATTGGCTGCCTATAATGCATTCCACATGCCAAGTACATCATTAAGGACTGTTAATGGCCCTAGTTTAAGTGAAACACGGGACATCAGTAATTAAGTTATCATTGCCTTTCTAAGTCAATTTTTTCTTTGAACAGCCTTTGTTGCTCAGCACTGTGGTGCGCCTCGCAAACACGTACTGCAAAGGTAAACAGTGCTCATCACTCAGTGCACATACCCCCATAAAAAGGTCATCCTCAGCACAGTGGCACACCATGCAAACAGACTTAAACATGATGAGAGATGCACCCCAAGGTAAACAAAGCTTAGCAGACACTGTACACCCCCCTTCAGCAGAGCGCTGTGCCATGCAAACAGGCAACATTAAGCTCCAATGAGTTTACAAGTCCTCAGACGTACCCCATCTTTGCTGTCAGCTACCTCTTCTGTGGATACCAACATAATTCTGTCCTTACACGGATGGGATCTGCGGACATGGATACCCATTTGTGCCATTCAGTAACCCCAGCTCATTTGCATAGGGAACCATGCACACTTCATGGAAACAACATGGTTCAGGCACTGCTTCCTTAGCAACAGACCCATTCCACCATTGTAGATACTCCACACAGGGTCCTATAATACATTACTGTCACATACTAATAAATTTGGTTTTTACGCTTATATTTTTTTCATAATGGCATGTTTGCGCACTGCGGCACACCATGCAAACATACCCAGATTACTAAAAAAAATAAAACTATTTTAAATTATTTTTCATATGGTTTTGGACACACGGTGGATAGTTTTGCACATATCTGTCTCTGCTATGCTATTTCTGCCTATCTACCTGCCTTTTACAACCCCTGTTGTGTTTTTTCATCCTGTACATGGCATATTTCCATGTACACTATGAACACCAACACAGGGTCTGCAGGACTGCCTACCTGCTTTCTGGATCAGTCTACCTCCCTCATTTACATGCAGTTCTCCTCCTTATTAGGTGATTTGCATGCCGCGCATACTTCCGTATAGGAGCATACATATACGCTGCCCAGCTCTGTTTACTGGATCACACACCTGATTACTTTCCTGTAAGCAGTGTGCCACTATGTCTACACAGAAAAAAGTCCATGTAGGCTTTATTAAATTCTCCCCTAGATTTTTGTCTACAGTGGATCAAACCAAAGGCTACTGGCAAATTTCTCTAAAATCTGGAAGCAAAGGAAAATATTTTTTCCACAACAGAGGGAGTCTGCCACTACAGAACCCTGCATTTTGGTCTCCATGGAACAACTGCAAAATTTCTGAGGCTGATGGAAAAAATCTTAGACTCCATGCTAATAATGCAGCAGACTGACTGGCTGATGCAGTGATATTTGTTGAAGAGAGGAAAAGCTACCTCCCTAACGTTTAGGCTATTACAAATTCCCACTTTCATGCTTGGGTAACTGCTGACTTAGCTAAGTGAAAGTTAAGCATGATGGAATCAGTCTATTTGGCTATGTAATAAGCAACGGGATGGTGAAATTACAAGCTTAAAAACTGAAGCTATACCAGGATCATACCAACCATTAGTAAGTAGTTTAAAAGAAACTAAGAGTAATGCTACTCAACACCAGAAGTCTAAACCTCAAGATGCATGCACTCGAAACTCTCCTTAGCATGGAGAACATCGATATCTGTGCAGTAACAGAAACCTGGTTCAGGGCTCCCGAGAGCACCCCAGCACTACCAGGTTATACCTCATACCATGCTTTTCGGCCCCATAACTTGGACCGAACCACAAAAGGAGGGGGAGTATCGATAGTCATCAAAGATAGCCACACCTCCAGGTTGGTGGCAAAGCACGAAGCATCAGAGACTGCTACAGACCACCCTCCCAAACCCAGGAACCCCACTCGGCCTTTCTGAGAACACTGAAAAATATGAAGGTCTCTCCAAACACCATTATATTGGGCGACGTCAACTACCCAAACATAGACTGGGAGCATTACTCTAGCTCCAACACCCTAGCCCAAAGGTTCCTAGAATTTATAAACTCAAATGCTATGGAACAACTTGTTACCACTCCCACAAGAGGGGAAAACATACTGGACCTGATCATCACCAACATGGGGACTCTATGCTCCAGACCAGAAGTGTATCCCTCACTGGTAAGATCAGACCATAAACTAATCTCACTGGATATTCACATCCCGACCCCACCCCCCTGCCCAGAAAACCACAGTGAAAAACTTCTCTAAAGCAAATTTCACACTCCTCAAAACCGAGGTGGAATCCTTCAAAGCCCCCGGGCCTGTGGAAAATACGTCCCAGACTGCAGAATCCTTTATAAACGCATTCTATGAACACCTTCAGGAATGCATGGATCATGCGATCCCAAATAAAACCAAGACCCAATCTTCCAAAGGCAGACGTCCTGTCTGGTGGACCCCAGCCATAAACAAACTATACAATAGAAGGAGGAAGCTACTAAATGATAGAGCAAAATCCCAAAAAGGGAAGGCATCACTGATCAGTATTAGCAAAAAACTATGGGCACTCATAAAATTGTCTAAGGCCAGCTTCGAGAGAAAAATTGCACAGGACACTAAGGATAATCACAAGGCTTTCTTTAGTTATGTTAGGAACCTGGGTGGTAATTCCCAGATATGCTCAGAATTAGTCCAAAATGACAAAAAATACACTGAACCAACAGGCATTGCCAACATCCTAGCTGATAGGTTCAGCGCAAACTCCCCCCCCCTCCCCATCAAAAGGGCAAATATCTATCCCAGCAGAGTGCTGCTCCCCTGACATCTCAGATGCTCAGGTAAGAGCCGCCCTCTCCAAAGCAAAAAACACAGCATCAGTGGGACCAGACGGTGTCCTGGGCTGCGTCCTACATGAACTCCAAGAAGAGCTAAACCCAAACATAAAACTACTGTTCAATCTCAGCCTTACTACAGGATATGTGCCCAAAGAGTGGTGTACAGCAACAGTGGTCCCTCTCCATAAAGGTGGTGCCTCAATGGATCCTGGAAACTATCGCCCCATAAGCCTGACTAGCTTGGTCTGCAAAGCTATGAAAAGGATCATCATGGACCTCATAAATAAAGATATTGGGGACCTGCAGACACTGGATCCTACCCGGTTCAGCTTTGTTAAGGGTAGATCCTGCCTCTTAAACCTGGTTGATTTCTTTGAAACAGTCACCAAGGCCATTGACGAGGGGAAGGTGGTCCACACAGCCTACCTGGACCTCGCAAAAGCCTTCGATACAATACCCCACTCGGGCATTATAGATAAGCTCACCAGCTTAAATATAAACCCCTATGTCACTAGATGGATTGCAAACTGGCTCAAGGACAGAACCCACTAGGTTAGAATTGCTGGAGCCATGTCAGACTCCAAACCAGTTACAAGTGGTGTCCCACAAGGCTCAGTCCTGGGACTTCTCTTGTTCGGTATATATTTCTCAGATGTGCAGGCCAACACGGAAGGACTGTGGCTGACCAAGTTCGCAGATGACTGCAAACTGGGTGCCATAATCGACTCTCCAGCCGACACAAGCATCCTCCAAAAGGGCCTCATAGAAACAGACAACTGGTGCCAGAGCCATGGCCTCAAGCTAAATGCCAAAAAGTGTATAGTCATCCCCTTTGGCAAAAACAAAGTGCCCACAAATTACCACATAGGTGGTAATCCATTAAGTACAGAAGAAGTAATTAGGGACCTGGGGACCCAAGTTGATAGCAATCTCTCATTTGACAACCACGTGGCCAAAGTGGTTAGAAAAACATTTTATATAGCCCACCTAATCATGAAGGGATTCACATCTAGATCAGGGAGGTCATCGTGCCTCTTTACTCATCCCTCATCAGGCCCATAATTGAGTACAATGCCCCTTTTGGGATGTACCTTACCAGACACCTGCAGCAACTGGAAAGACCCCAAAAGTACCTCACCAAGAGGATCAAAGGGCTCAAACAGATGCCATATGCTGCCCAGTTAAAGAAACTCCAGCTCTACTCAGTGGCATACCGCCTGTTCAGAGGCGATCTGTGCCTGACGTATAAAGCCATGTCCAACCCGGAATTAATGGACATGCTGCACCTCAGAAAATCCAAATCCCATCGAGCTACGCTCGAGACTTGAACCTCAGCACTGAAATAAATAGGACATGCTGAAGGGACAGATTCATAACCCAGAGGCTCCCTTCACTCTGGAATAAAATCTCAGTCCAGGTTAGGCAGAGTCCCTCATTGACTCTCTTCAAGAGGAATCTTGATGAGTGGATGGGAGATCATAGGTTTACCCCGGGTATCACTTCTGTGTCACTGTTAGACAGAGGCACAGTATACTAACCTTGAAAAAGGGCATAGCAAAATAAATTTAAAATGGGTGTCGAAAGCCAAACACATTCTGGCTAGGCTTATAAATGCCCTAGGGCAGATAGCCTAGTATAAACCTATGAACCTATGAACCTATAAAGCTGTTTTTTGCTTGTCTAGTTAACATCAAAAATGTATTGCTAACTTTGCTACCATTGCTTGCCTTGACTGACCTGACCTAGTATAAGAATCCCTTGATGGATAAGTGGCAATTTGACAGCTACAGACTTCTCCAAGTACTTCTTAGTACACACTGATTCCTCTGAGGTAGGCCTAGACACAGACTAAAGATGGGGAAGAGCACCCCATCTTTTATCATTAAAAATATCAGTAACACTGAAGGTCATTATAAGTCATAGGTTCATAAGTTCATAGGAGGTTAACAAGCTAATTGCCCTAAGGCCTTTACAAGCCTAGCCATGTTAAACCCATCTTCTCTAACTGACCTTGGTTAGATGGTCATTATTCACAGAGTGTCTGTGATCAGCACCGACTGCCCGTGTCCATGAGGGACATAGGTGTAACACCCATGGTGAATTTGCAGTCTCCCATCCAATTGTCTAGGTTGCACTTGAATAGGGTCATTGAGGAGCTCTGCTTCACGTGAATAGGGAGTTTATTCCAGAGAAGTGGCAATCTCTGGGAGACATATCTGTCTTTCCAGCATGTTCTGTTAATGTCACAGGCTAGGTTGAGATCCCTGGAGTGAGTGACTTTTGTCCCTTTGATTTGCAGATGTGCAGCATTTCCATTAGGGCAGAGTCAGAGACTGCTCTGTAGGCCAGGCACAAGTCACCTCTCAACAGCTTGTAGGAAACAGAGTACAGTAACAGGACTTTCAGTCTTTCCATGTAGATTATGTTTTGGAGGCTCTGAATTTTCTTGGTGAGAGACTTCTGTGGTCTCTCCAGCTGCTGCAGTTGTCTGGTGAGGTACATGCAAAATGAAGCATTGTACTCTGTTAGTGGTCTGATGAGGGTCAAGTACAGAGAAGTTATAACATATTTAGTCTTGGATGCAGTACCCTTACTTATGAGATGTGCAACATAGAAGTCTTTCCTTACCACTGTGGACACATGGTAATCAAAGTTTAGATTGCTATTAACCTGTATTCCCAAATCTTGCAACCCTGGGTTTGAGTTTAGAGGGGTGCTGTCAGTATTGCAATTTTTGGGGACTTCCACTTTGCCAAAGTGGATAATAATGGACCTTTTTGATTTATTTTTAGTCCATCGCTTTGACACTAATCCTTTGTGTGTATTAGCGCCTTTTGTAATATGTTAACATCATTTGGAGACTCAATGACTGCACCCATTTTGCAATGATCAGTGAATTTGGTAAGCCACAGGCCATGTACTTTCGCCTGGACTTTGAAAAAATAGATTCCAAACAGCAGAGGGCCCAGTACAAATCCTTGTGGTAAGCTACTGGTAACAAGTCTACTGGTAGAGGTGGAATGCCCAACTTTGACAGTATGCATTCTGTCAGTGAGCCAGCTGGCTAACCATCTAGTGACATATGGGTTAATCCCCAGCTGGGGGAGTTTCTCAATGATACCTGAGTGGGGTAGTGTTTCAAAAGCCTTAATTAAGTCAAGATAGGCAGTATGTACTATTTTAACTTTATCTAGGGCATCAGTGACATTCTTGAAGAAGTCCACCAGTTTCAATAAGCATGATCTACTCTTAACAAAGCCAAACTGGGTCGTGTCAAGAGTTTGAAGGTTAACTATGTCTTTGGTGATAAGGTCCATGATGATTGTTTCCATGGCCTTGCAAATAAGGTTAGTTAGACTTATTAGGGGTCTGTAGTTCCCAGGGATGGTTGATGGACCCCCTTTGTGCAAGGGCATTGCTGTTGTGGTTCTCCACTTTGGTGGAACAAAACCAGTGCTCAGACTAAGGTTAAAGAGGTTGCCAAGTGGTTGCACAAGGTCTTGTTTTAGATTGTTTAGTATGTAGTCTGGGATGTCATCTGGTCCCATAGAGGTTTTGTTTTTGGCTTTGGAAAGCACAGATGTGACGTGTTCTTTGGAGATACTAGGTAGACGACTGGTGTCAGGTATGCTTTGGGAGATGGTGAGGAAAGGGGGGTGGGGGTAAAGTTAGCACCAAATCTGTCAACTACCAGGTTAGCAATTTCCTCAGCTTCAGTATGAGAGGTACCATCCACTATAGGTTTGTCACATAGTTGGACATTCCCTTTTAGATTTTGGACATAGCTAAATAATGCCTTTTGTATATCCTTAGCTGGGGATGCTAATTTAGCTTCATAACTAGCTTTAGATGACTTTAAAAGATATCTGATTTACTTCTTCAAGCTGTGGAGGGTATTTTTCTTCTGCTGAGTAACTGGCCTCTTGTTCTTAGACATCAGTTTCTTCCTTTTGTTATATAACCTATTTATACTTGAGGTCTACCAGGGTGTTCTTATTTTGGGAAGACCTGGTTTTGATCCTGTCAGGTACAGCAGAGTTCATACAGTTGTTTATGTGGTTATACAGGCCATTTGTGTACTGCTCTGCATAGGAGTCATTGTTGGCTGTGTTAGCAGGTGGTTTGAAACTTTTTATAACATTGCCTAGTAGGCTGTAGTTTGCTTTGGAGAAATGTTTCATTTTTTTTTTCCTGTTTAGGCTCCTAGCATTAAGCAGCAAAACCTTGAGTTTGTATGAGTGGATTTTTTTTTTTACAGATGAAATGTTTTAACATTGAATAAAAAAGGCACTATGGGAGAGGAAAGGACCTTTGCCAGTATCTGAAAGCCTAGAGAAGACAGGTGAAGACCATCTCTGGCAAAGCAACGTGGTCTGTCAACCATGTCTTCCGAGGCTGACAGATATTGGATCCCTCTGGACTGACACCAGAACGTAAGCCAATTGTTGAAGTCAATCATATTTTTTCTATATTGTGGCATCATTTTGGGTGAAGGTAGAATGCTGTTTAGGGATAAGGACATACCTGCTTGGGACACATAATCTGAGAGTTCAGTCATGTCTCTCTTCATATAGTCCAGAAAGGTATGTCTGAAGTCATTCACCCCAATGTGTACTATGACAGAGTCATAGCAGTAATTGTTGTAGAGTGACTTGAATGCATGCATGATTTTACAGATCTTGGCACCTGACAAACAGGTGACTGTGACCTTCTCCTTGTCCAGCCTGGTGAGTGGGACATGTGTGTCTCTCACTATGGAGTTACTTATGGCCAGGACATTTGGTTTTGAGGTGTTTTACCTTACGGGCTTATTTGCTGAGACACTGGTGTGTGTGTTGTTATGTGTAATGGATTATATTTGCTTAGCAGTGTGTGTAAGTGGCTTGCATTTGGGAGGTCTCTGATCTTTTGTTAGGCTTCTATCAAGTATCTCCACATATGTGGGTTTATGTGTTGTGACCTTGTTTTGTGTGAGAGGTTATGTGTGTGTGCTGACAACCTGTTTGATATTCGGTTTGTGTTACGTGAGAGAAGTGATTCCAAATTCATAGTGTAATTACATCTCTCAGATACTGTATTTGATTGTTTTAGGAGTAAGTTGTTGTCAATATACATGAGACAATTACTACATCAGCCATGCTGGAGAAATGGTTGGAAACTGACTGTTCCATTATGGCAGGTTTTTACCATAACTATTATTGGGGAGTGAGTTAGTTTGACCAGATTTTTCTCTAGGATTAACAAAGGGACTTATTCTTTTGAAGCCTAGGGGTGAAAACTATGGCAATGCTTCTCAATGTGCAACTGAGTTTCATGCAATGCAGCAGGGAAGCTTGGGTGGGTTCACTAACCGATGTCTAGGAGAAAATTATCTTTTAAGGTGTTTGCATCTGTACAGGGCACTGCTGAACCCCATTGAGCTGTGTGCAGCTATGCTCAAATGTGAGGCTTAAATACAGGTGAAATTAAACACTTTTAAGCTAAACTACCAATGGGAAAACATACAATGAGCTTTCTTCCAGCAATCTCCAACTCAGATGAGGCTCAGATTAGACATTACTGCCACAAGGGTGCAGACAGGGTCCTCCTAATGTAATATGGCTGGAATAGTGCGCAAATGTAACAATACAGTCTAGATTCAGCAGATCTGAATCTAATCTAAGCTATGCACAAGCTACTTAAAACAGAACAGTTTTTTAAAGTGTAGAAAAATACAGTAAAAATCAGCAAAATGAGGCAGAAAATTATAAAATCCAGTCAGCAAAGTGCAAAGATACCTCAAAAAGCACTTTTTTTATTTTAGCAGTGGATGCTTTGGATTTCAGCACAATCTCTCTAGACTCACCAAACATTGAGCAGCTTCTGTTAGATGACCTGCAGTGGTACTGCCCTCTGCACAAACTTGCAGCTCTTCATGAGGTGTGAACAGTGAGAGACTATGAAGAGCATTTCCTATGGAGGATTTAAAACCTGGAGAAGTTTGCCTATATACAAGTTATGGGGAACTCACAATGTTAAAAAGCAAGGCTTTTATACCAGTAGGATAAAAAAACCTTTACACATTTAATCCCTAAAGCCAATTAGATAAAACATATTAAACTTTAAACCAGCAGTTTCCCACTTGGATGGGTTTAATTCAGTTGTGCTCCCACCAGAGTGCAAACGACTCTTTCTAAAGCAAAACAAAGTGGTTTTGAGCTGAAGTGCAGTAACAAATCCTTTACAAAATTCCTGTAGTATCAGGAATCCTTGAAAATAAGTTCACTAACCCTGACAAACATTTAACAAAATACAGAAAAAAAGTGCACAACATAAGAAAATATTTTTGCAGACTAATGAGAACTTCGATAATTCAGAACAGCTTGTTCAGTACTAGAGGAAGTTAGGTATTATGAGAATGCTGTTAAAACAACCTAAGAGCAGTACAGTAGCAAACATATTGTGCTTCATTAAAAATCACAGGCTGAAAAACAGTGCTACATTCAACAAAATCAATAAATGCAGCACGGAAGTGTTAAATAATAATGAGACAGTAAGAGCAACTGCAAAAATACTTACATCAGCTTTGTAAGCCAAATGGTTTTAGAAAAATCCAAGGTGTCCAAGCCAGGCACAGGGAAGCTCTGAATATGTGATATACTGAAAGATGGATATACTGAGAGAGAGAGAGTATGGCTTGCCATAAAATGGGACCTGAATACCCAGAAATACTACCTGTTAGGTAGAGAGTTTATGTTGATCGCTGTCTATGCCTGTCTATAATGCCTCTGACGTCGAAAGGATAGTAGACCTACATTATCCAGATGGGATATGACTGTCCAGCCTTTTAATTTTAAGATTCAGTATTGTTTAAAGTGCAGTCCCTTAAATGGGTATGGCATGTCTTGGGTGTTGTGTCTTTAGGACTCAGATACAAGGTCAAAAAAATATAACACCATGGGTATCAACTTAACAGGATGCTGGTGTGACCTCTTCAGAGGGTGATGTGGTCCATCTTTCCATGATGGACTTCTTAATTTGGGCTAATCTTCCCCATGTCATAGATGCACAGCAGAGGGAGATTTTTAAACATTATCACAGCAGTTTTTAAGTCAAGCATAGTTTCTTTAACTTTGGGAGTGGCAGCAAGTTTGCATAACCTGCCTATCAAGATTTTTAAGGTTTTTCCATCCTTTTTCATGCACCTGTAACGAGTGCATCCTAGATGTGTCAATGTGAATATAGTAACTTAGTGTAAGTGTACAGTCTTCTACAGTATGTCCACATATTGTGTGAGCAAGTTAGTGGCAATAGAACATACAATATCACCTGTCATGGTAATGTGTTATAAAGAAATGACTGAAGCTTGTGCATGTTGACCCCACAGCATACCAGAATACTACAGTGACAGAAGCAGATATGTTTTGTATCAGCAGTACCTCACTGTTAATGCAGCATCATCTGCAACCCTGCTGACCAGCTGCTGTGTATATTCTGTTTCTTCTGCACTGTATTCTGTACCACACTTTTACTGGATAAATCAGTGTCAATAGTCTAATCAATATAACATATTGATGTGGCATGTGCTTCATCAACTGCAGTATATTTGTCCTATATACCCACAGCTGACTCCACTACCATCCCCTGCAGTATGACACCATCAGCTCTATATTAAAAAAAAAAAGTAAGGCCACATGGTTCAGTGCATGCAACATACATACCTGTAAGGATACAAGCCTAGTGCTTTCATGTATATGACTTTTGTTTGTGGGGAAAAGACAAATGTTACATATCTGAACATTATGCAGTTGCAAAGATAATGTAGTGCAGACATTACTAACTCAGTGGTCACTGCAATTTTCTTGCGTAGGCACTGTTCTGAGGAACCCATGTAATCTATATCCCCTATCTCTCCTACATCAATATGAAGTCCAGTGAAAAGGTTGGGTAAAGCATCTGTTATTAGACATATGATCTAAATGTTGTTTCATGTCAGTTACATACTTGGTCTAATGGGGGGGAGTGGGGAGTTCAACAGCCAGACCACCCTCATTCCCATGGATGATAATATTTGGGGGTGATATAGGTAAAGCCTCATGCTTTGTAAGTGTGATCTCTGAAGGTGACCATTCACAGCTTCTCTATTCAGCAATCTTATCTGCCATGCTTTTTTCGTTCCACAATCCTGCATGTCCATTACCATTGTTCCATATACCCCAATGATGTAACCTGTCATCCTACAACATTTACATTGGAGATGACCTCAACCCATTCCTGATTACAAACACCCCAGCTCCTGCTATGCCTCAATAACAATGAATGGTCTGTCCTCATTGCATGAAGGTGGACTGCTTTCTTATTTTAAGAACAGTTAAACCTTTTGTTAATTGTGCCATGCAGCTCCTATTTTAAGAAAATGATAGATTAATTTTATATTTGTTATGCTGCAATTGCAGGAACACATGGTTTCCCTGCGACATTTGTTAGTTGCATACATCTGAAAATTGCACTATCCTCTTAAAATCTAGCTATGCCCCAAACCCAGCATTTTGCTTTCCAAGAGTATATTTTCTTCTCTACAAAAATTAGACTTTCCTTGCCACGTATATCGAAAATGATAACTTCCCTTATGTGGCATGCATATGTAATTCACTGATGACAGAGATCGTATGTTAAGTTTGAAAGAAATCTCAAATTTTTTTTAGGAATTTGTCTTCCTTACTCTTCCATCATCTTCTACATCACATTTATGGATTTGGCCCTGGAAAGGCCACTACAGAAGGCTGTTTGACACCCTTCTTTCTTTCTCATCAAAAAAAGGTGATAAACCTACTTTGGCTTTGAGGATTCACAACTGTTTTACTGTGTTGTGCTGTCATTTACAGCTCACTTCCCTCCCTCCTTGGTACACATGCCTACTAAGCATGTGTCTTGTCTGAGTGAGGAAACCTGCTTGCATTGACAGACAACACAAACCGACTGAATGGGAGGATGTCTGACTTCACATTAAAAATAATAATAGTTTAAGCGGCGTTTGCTATGAAGAAGAATATTTTATTGCAGTATGTCAAAAACATGTTAAAGAACTCATGCTAACAGTAGCAGAGCATTTGAAACACTCTGCCCAAAGATTCTCAAAGTAAGCTGCAATTCCAAGTACTGTATAAATAGATGTGAAGAAGAGATTACATGAGAGAGTAAAGTATGAATGTCTCATCTTTTGAGATCAGGACACAGAATGTGTCATGGGAAAGAAAAAACTTAGTCATAAATGGAAGTTCTGACACAGAGCCTGTTCAATGAGTCGTGGTTTAGAGCAAAACAAATTAGAAATAACTGCTTACTGTAGTGCAGTGGTGTTAGCATAGCACAGGACATCAAGGTTAGATATAAATATATGTTTTTTCAGTTCCTGGTCATTATGGTCTTTCATTAATTTTCTTGATTTGCAAACTAATGCTCATCTTCTTTAGATGTTTGGAGTACTCTGGCTAATGTAGTGTACCATGATGCAACTTAGATTTAAATAAGACTTGCTAAACATTCACACATAATAAATAGCTTTGAATTCCTGAGTGGCATCCCACACACACAAGGACACTAGTGCTGCAAAAACTGTAACAAAAACTTCTAAAGGCAAACAACAGTAGTGAACAAAGATAGTCTGTGTATGTGCAGAAGCTACAGTTTGCGCTGATCAGGTTTATGTAGCATGCCATTTCTATTTGTATTATACATTCATTAACTATAGATAAATTGTGCTCTTCAGAGTGCCCTACTTGTGCACATCCGAGAATGTTATGAAGATTTAACCCAACACATGTAAGTCAGGATTGCAATAATCAAATGTTGCCACCTGATCGGTTTTATCTGAATGTATGCCCAGAGTTGTCTGTTAAAAGTATTTGCACACATTAAAACTTATGCTGTGATAGCAGTCCAAAGAAACTACATAACATGAGCATGATATATTTATGTATCATGCAAAGGATTACCTCTGTCGTCACAGGTATAGATGTCTCCTTCAGCTGTGCAGGCACAGAGGTTGGACTTTATATTAACATGGATATTTACATGCAGACCTACAACATGCAATGTATATACAAATGTGTGTTGAGTTGTCCAACATGTATACTGTAGCCCCAGCAACATTCAGGAATGTTTACATTACTGTTACAAAGGCAAATATCAAGAAATTGCTTCTCTGGGCCTAGAAATCTTCACAGTTTTGTCCGTAGAAGGCAGCCCTGTAGCAGTAAAGAAATTCTCTCAGCTCAGTTTGAATATAGCCTTCCCTTCGCTGCCACCATCTCCAGGAGAAACCACTTGCCTCCATGTAATACTAAGCAAGATTTGCTGAATTATCATTCTTTCCCATATCATGGACATCACTGTCATCTCTTTACCAAAGCTAAATGACTATCCATCCAAGAGACGACAGAAATATTAAAGGGCTCATTATTTATTTTTTATTTTATTTAACATTTGTTTACCAGGAAAGTCCGACTTGGAATGAAGCCAATTTTCAGTAGAGGCCCAGGGAGAAACACTCCAGATGCATGTCTTTGCAACATGGGAGGAGACCAGAGCACCCGGATGAAACCCACACAAATGCAGGGAGAACATTCAGACTCCACACAGAAGGCACCCCAACTGAGAATTGAACCAGAGAACCTCTTGCTGTAAGGTGACAATGCTACTGCTGCAGTTCTGTGCTATCCATTACTCTGATAACTCGTTAAAACAGAATCTTTCCAGTTCCTAACACACAGGCTCAAAATTTGCAATCAAAATATTATCCTAGATATGTAAGTTCCACCACCACATTCTGAATTCTCTAAAATATAATTTATTATGGCAATTGCATCTTTATGTACTAGTAGCAAAATTCATGGGATCCCTAACACATTCAGTGAGAAGCTACAACTCCTATCCAACCTTTGGAGAGGGTCTCAAAGCTTATTGTACTAGAACTACAAAATGTAAATGCTTTCAACATTACACATTCCCCCCAAATAAACAGATACAAGGAGGTTGATATAGTGGTTAAGATGTTTGCATCAGATGCTCAAAGTATAGGCTTTGATTCTTACATTTGAAAAGGAAGGTAGGTATGCTTTAAATGGCCCACAAGGGTTGGGAACCTAGTGCTTACCTATGGATATCAATTCCACCATCTTTTATCACAAATTACACAGTAAATTTTATGCATTTTGACTGATGTTGTTTCTACTTGTGTGTCCCTCTTCATCCTTCCTCCCTTCCAAACCTCTTCGCCTTTTTTGTATGTCTAACTTCCTATTTTATATGATCTTAAATATCTTCTAGAATTATAAATAAGGTCCATTTGTCTTTGGGTATTTTAAATATGACTGGAAACTTGCATCTAAAAAACATACTTTTAAAATTGTTCTAATTTAACTTTTCATATTTTCTAGCAACTCATATTCTTTACAAACTTATTTTTATTACTTTGTGTTTCTGACAGAATTTGTACTCCAAGTCTTGATCTAAAAATAGTGCACTTTGGTCAGAGTTACACACCAGTTAACAAATACAAATAAATAACAATGCATAACAGTTGCAATTATTGGCCCAAGAATGCAAAAGCACACAATATAACATCTGTAGTTATGGGATCAAGAATGCAGGTATGCACAATATAACATGAGTATTCATGGGCCTAAGAATTTATTTATTTTAGTTTATTTAACTGTACACACACACACACACAGTATAGCATCTGAAGTCATGGGTGCAAAAATGCAGGCAAAAAGAGTACAGGTTCATAGGTAAGTAATAAGCTCGCTGTCCTGGCAGACCATTTTAAGCCTAGCAAATTTCCCTAGGTGAGGATCACACCCTGTACTTCTTGTGTGAGAGGTAAATACCTTAACCATTATTTCAACCCAAGTATAACATCTACAATCATGAGCCCAAGAAAGCAAGAGTAATCATATCTAATCACACAACCCTACATGTATTAATGAGAGAGCGCTGGTACTAGAAGGAAACATTTCTACCATGTTGCCATGCCTAATATGTATGCAGCAGATACATAGTGTACACTGCTGTCGTATGCATTATGAGCTGTATTCATCACTGTTGGCATAGTAGAGCAGGGATGGTAACAATATATGTATGTTTCAAGTCCATGCCTGTTCAGAAAGAGCAGTACATAATGTGGCAAGATAATACATATTGCCTTTCCTTGTCACATAGTCACAGCACTCCACACACAGAGTACACATACAGAGCACCCCTGGCAAACAGCCAAAACCACTAGAGTACCAGCTGGTCCCATCAGTGTAACCAATGGGACCACAGCCTTGCCCTTGCCAATGGGATTGCTTTCCCCAGATCACTGATCTTGTTCCCATGAGTACACGGCCCTTCTCTACTGCAGACAATTTTGCTGAGCAACATACTAGTACAGCAAAACAAATACACAAAGAAACAAACAAACAACAAATGAATAAATAAAATATTAGACCTGGATCTCATGAAAATAGTGCACAGATGTATGCCAGCAGTTTGTTGACTGTGGTTTAGTAAACAGAGGGGATTTCTGTGATTCCTAGACATGATATTGTAATCCCAAATGAAGTATAACAGCCTTCCCATTTTACTGAATGGTACAGGAGAGTACTCATTTCTCAGATGCATACTAGGAGCACCTGTATGCAAGCTAACAGGCACCATTGTGCAGTGTAACAGTGCAGTGATGTTAGGCAGAGCTGCACAATGTAACAGTGCAATGATGTCAGCACATGCAGTGATGTCAGGCAGCATTGTGCACTGTAACAGTGCAGTGATGTCAAGCATCACCATGCAATGTAACATTGCAGTGATGTCAGGCAGCGTTGTGCACTGTAATAGTGCATCAATATCAGGCAGCACTGCACAGTGTAACAGTGCAGTGATGTCAGGCAGCACTGTGCAGTAACAGTGCAATGATGCCAGGCAGCACTGTGTAGTACAATAATGCAGAGATGTCAGGCAATTACATACAATGTAGTCTTCTTACCAAGTAGCTATGGATAGCTCTTTTTTAAGGCATACCAAAGTAAATGTCTTGTAGTGCTACACTGTTGTCTGCTGTCATGCCTAACCATTACTGATAAAGAAGTTTGCCATCAGGCAACAGGGAAGAGTAAAGTCATTGCCATATTATGGTAAAAAGGGTGTCTGGTGCTGTGTGACTTCCATTGATGACAGTATTTCAGTATCACCATCTAGGACGGGGACAAGGGACAAGGTAGTGTTTGGTAGAAGATTTGACTACATTGTAGGGAACTCTATTGCGGTTTACATTTTTCTACCATGCAACAGAGACATTTCGTCTCTCTTTCTCTCTCTCTCTCTATATATATATATATATATTTTTTTTTTTTTATGGATGTGATAAGCTATGGACAGTAGGATACCCCAATGATACTAAAGCCTACTGCTGTGGATGGGCATATGTCTGTGTACAGCTGGTGTGAATGTCACACAGAGAACTAGTGGCACACAAGTAAAGGATTACTAACAGTTACTACAGGAGTTTGGGACATCTTTGCAGTATCATGTGATAATGGGGTTACATGGTGTATATATAGGTGGCTCAAAACAATTGTCCCTAAATATAAGGCTCATAGCATGTAAGCATGCAACAGTTAGGATAATGTAGGCATAGGCAGTCCAGATAGTGGACTTTTAAAACTCACATATGAAGCAGACTTGCAGCTATATATATATATATATATATATATATATATATATATATATATATATATATATATATTAAGTAGTCCCTTCATTATATTTATATATGTGCCTATACTCAGTTCCAAGGCAATAGCTCAAATGCACAGCACATGACAGGTATGCCTCCTACTGCTTTTAATCACTATGTATCTTTACAGGGTTCTGTATCTGAAATGCTCTTTCTTTGTGATGTTAGTCTTTCTTTGCATTCTCAGCATTCTCCTTCTATCGCTTTCTCCACTGTCCTATCTTTGGCCACTCTTCTACTACTACTCAACCCTACTCAACCCCCCTTTCATGTTTTCTCTTTATGAGTGTGCACCTTAGGACAACAGTTTTTGCAGTTTACCCACTCCCAAGCTCAATGGCAAAGAAATGAATAAAGCCTGATAAACTGACCAGAGATGGTCCTGGAGGAACCACAACCCGTACAAAAGTCTCAAGACAAAGTCCCAGCACTCTCTAATCAAAATTACCCACTCCCAAAGCTCAACGGCAAAGAAATGAATAAAGCCTGACTAAACTGCCCATAGACATCACTATTCTGGAGGAACTGTGACCTGCAAATAATCTACAGCCCTTACAAAAGTCTCAAGATGCTGTCTCAGGACTCTGTAATCAAAAGTATGCTGTATGACTTAACAAGTAGTGTTATGTATGCCTAAACTATTTCATGTGGTATTTGCCTTACAGCAAAACAAAAGAAAAACTAGCAGTCCCTTGTATCATACAGGTTATTTATTCTAATGTGCACATATAGTTGGAACCCCTGCACAAAGTCATATGCTATCCCTTTACTTCTTTCCATTTTGTCTAGCCAAGTCTGGATTGTACTTACCCAGAGACACTTCATTTAACTAATTGCATTTCTTGGTTTCATCTCACCTAACTCTCTGCATATCTCCTGCTTTTCTGTTTTCTGTTGTAGATATTCATTCTTTCATTTCTTTTGGTATTTTCCTTACCTCCTTCTCAATCTCACTGATTGTGTTTTGGTGGAAAAACCACTACTGGTGTCTTACCCAATCCATTCAGCCCTCACTACATTTGGGCTTCACTATGCTTCCCTACCCTACACCCAATTCCCAGCCACTCCCACTTACTCTACTCTTATACCTCTCGTAGTCCCTCCTTCAACTCTTTCCCTCCAATCATCTTTAGACTCCACTCTTCCAAACAACTACATTAATCCCTACCTCACTTCTAGCTCATTTGCCACTCCATCTCTACATTGCTACTGCTCTCACCTCAAATACCTGCAACCTACCTTCCTTTAACTTTAAAACCATGTTAGTATACTCATGCCTCCCACTTCTCTTCCTTCTCTTCCTCTCTAGCCTAACAGCTCCTCCATATACACTACTAATAAAAATAGTCTTCCACAATGACCTCATCCTCACCTCTTAATCCCCCGATCACAAGTTACCATATCCCCGACCCTAATCTCTATTCCTATATTCTATTATTTCCATCCCAAAATATTCTGTACCAAATACTGCAACCAAAATTTAGCATATATAACTAAATTTCCCAAAACTCCACAAACAACTAGACACTCTTTCAGTCTCATACATTTGTGTGGAGATAATCACCCAGTCCCCAGCTCCAACCACAACTTACAATCTAACCACTTAAAATTCATCACTTTTAACTTTAGGAGTATATGGAATAAATTAGCAGCCTTTCATACCTGGTTAACACCATACAATCCAAGCATCCTTACCACCCCAAAGGCCTGGCTAAAACCTGGAATAAGAGATAATAATTTTTACCCCCCCCCCAGTTACTGCACTATCAGAGCAGAGTTCATAAAAAAGCAGGTAGAATAGCCCTAGTCTCCCCAAACACACTCAAAATTATCCCCTGTACTAAAACCACACCCAAATTTGGTGCAGCAGAAATTCTTATCACACTCTTAAAAATAAACTCAGCCAAGACCATCTGCATTGCTGTATTATACATCCCTTCAGGACAAAATATTCCCATCTTAGAAAACATCCTATCCTGGATTTCTGAAACAATACAAAATGAAACCATTATCCTTGACAATGTTACATTGACTGGCAGACTATCTGTTCACACACCTTAACTAACACCATAAACCTCTGTGGCTTTACTCAATAAATAGTACACCAGCCAGCTATAGTAGAAATAATACCCAATAATGCACCCTAGATTGGATTCTAATGTCTTATTCAGACAACTCCAGAATCAGACAAATATCCTATGACAAAAAAACTATATTACTCTCACATTCAAGATTACCATAAAAAACAACCCTAAAAAATTCTGGTCCTCCATATCATCACTTATCAACCCAGGAAAGCAAAACAATCCAAACTCATACTCAGACATACTACTCCATGAAACAGCCACTAAATTCAATACTTACTTTATAGAATCCATAACCAATCAAACTCTAAACCCAACTTCTAAATCATAAACCACCACCCCAAATAAATTACCCATAAGAACCCTTAAACACCTCCCACATCACATTCACATAGCCAACCCCTCACTAACATTCAAATGCCCCATCGTCTTTTTAACTTGCAACCCATTCCTTTATCTCTAATAAAAAAAACTGCTACAACTCAAACCCTGCTCTACCTCAGTAGACAACCTCGCTCCAGAATACCTAAAGCTGGCTGCAGATACAATTGCATTCCCAGTTAGTATCTTAATTAATAGAGCTATAGCTGAATTACATGTCCCCACCATATGGAAAACATCACATGTTATTCCAATTTATAAGGAAGGCAACTCCACCAATGTCACAAACTTCCATCCCATCTAAATCCTGACCCCTTTTCCAAAATTCTAGAAAAATGCATACATCTTTAAATTCTTTACACCATCACACTTTACAATCTTCTCACTAACACACAACATGGTTTTAGACCTGCCCACAATGCCTCAATTGCTCTACTATCTTTTATGGATACAATCAACAAAACTCGTGATGCCAGAAAAGTAGTATCTGCATTATTCCTGGACTTGTCAAAAGTATTTGATATGGTGTCTCCCTCTAATTTCCTTGATCAACTTTCCAATATGGGTCTATCTCCCCCCTGACTTCATTGGTTCTCTAGCAACCTAATTGACAGACAGAAGGCACTAAAATGCTAACACTCTGTCTCCTCCTATCTCATCACCTCCACAGGTGTGCAAGGTTCCATCCTTGGACAACTTTTATTTAATGTCTTTATCAACAGCCTACATACAGCCTTCTCTGTGAAGGTACTCTAATACAATATGCAGATGACTTGTTAATCATCTGCAAATCAGACACACTAACTCACTCACAACATATAACACAGCTAGCCTTCTCAACCATAGAGGCTCACTAATACTCAACTCTGAACCCTAGAAAAACAAAACTACTCTTTTTCTTCAACAGACCTCACTGCTGCAATGCAGCAGATTTCAAACCCTGGAATTCATGAAAGCTCTGTGCAAGAATAAGTCTATTCTTACATGGAATGGATCATGCCCTTGTAGCACAGCAGTTCACCTTGCATATTCATGAAGGCTCGCTGCTGTATAACCTGCACAGGCATGATCTGTGAATGAGTGCAGGGGGTGTGTCTGAGCAGTGCTTGCACAGTAAACATGCCCCCTGCACTCAGGAAGGGCCATATGACACTTTGAAAACAGAAACAGTGTCCATGGACACTGTTAGCATACCCCCCCAACTGAACAGATATTTGCAGAATGTCAGAATTTGTGCCTCATATGTTAGGTGTGTTCCTCCTACTGACCTGGCAAAGAGCTGAGGCTCAAAGTCATTAAATAATGACAAACATTTGAGTCTAAGACTCCACATCCTTCAAATAAGTCAAGCTAATGCAAAACCTATTAGTCTATCAACTTTCTAAGTTTGCAAGAGCAATATTTAAAATCTGTCTCTCTTTGTCCCCCCATCATGTTAGGCTTTCTCCAGATGTTATGCTCTAAGTGGTGGAGAAGTATGATTGTTAGCTATGTGCATATCCCTAAAGTAAGAAAAATAAAACACATATTTATATATCATTTTCCCCTTCCCACTAAAGTTTAAGCATAGCTGAGCAGTTGTGTGCATTGCACAGCTGTGTTCAACACAGCTTAAACATCCGAAGGAGCTAAATAGAAATATAGAACTAAACTGGCCAAAGTGTGATAGCATAGTGGTTAGACCTTTCCCTTATGATGCAATCATTCATGGGTCGAGCCCCAATACAGTCCATTTTTATATTTGAAAGCAGCACTAAATATATATTTTTTTATAAATAGGTAGTGAATAATATATATATTTTAACCAGGGTAGTGTAGCTGGTCCAAATGTGAGGTGTCAGTGCAGTACAGATGTGAAACCCCCATATAAACACAAGTTTCCCATACAGTATAGCCACAAAAGAATATAATATAATGAAAGGACATAGGGGAATGTTATAGAAGGTAAGCGTGCATACTGTATCATATAATGTCATTAATAAGGAATCACCCCACAGTCCTGATAGTCATAAAATGAAAGCTGAACAATGCTAAATTTTGCTCAGCTATGCATAGCCAGTGTAAGCATTGCTTAAATCTAAATGTTTACAAATAATTAGCATAGCTAAGTGGATTTGTGCACTGGTAGGCAGTGCTTAGCATCTACCTCTTTAAGCAATGCTTATCTTAGCTAAGCGAGTTTGCCCGTTGCTTAGCTTAGCTCAGCATATTCAAAATTGGCCAATCATGGCAAAGGGCAGGAATCCAGCCCTATTGAAACCCCGCAGGTGGGAATGCAACCATAAACAGTTGTAACTGATCACTGTAGACACTATGGCTTGCATTGGTGATGGTGTGCACTTTTGGGTGGAGAGTTGGGGCATTTAGGAGTTTAGGGTCATGGTTGGACTTCTCATAAAAGACCATGAAGGAAGACAGCTGCAGAACCAGTACCAGGGCTCCCAATACAAAGCAGAGGACTGGGACCATCTTGCACGTGACCTCACCAGTGCTACTGGTATCTCATAGACATATGAGCAAGTCTGGCACCATTATGCTGACCTGAAGCATAGGAAGAGGGACGTCTTGGACCAGTGGATCCAAGACGCTCTTGCACATAATGTCCCAGCAGTGTTTAAGTATCAGTATCAATTATTGTGTAAGAAAGTCCAGCCTAAGTATGAGATTGATAGGTATGCATAAATGTTTGTCTATCTCCTGGACAGCTGCAGATGAGAGGGCTGTGAACATGGATGCCCTCACCAGCAGCAGGCTAAGGCTGCATCTCAAGGCTGGTGAGTACAAATCTAGCTTGCAGTAGTCAGGGCAAATAAATAGAAAGGCTGACAGTAGTTAGAAATGTGTATTGTTTGTATTGAATAAATGAGACATTAGCAGAGTAATAGTGATGTACAGGATATATATCAATAAAAGTGTCAGTACCTGTCAATAAAACTCAAAACCCCAGACTGTTGTGTTTACTTTGGTATATGATAGTATGAATCTAAATGTGTACAGGTTTTGCACAGCAACTATGACTCTGACAGTATTAAATAATTGAGGCTCATCTGACAAAGATTGTAGAGTTGTAAAACAGATTAATTGTAAGAAATGTTTCATGCACCAAGATCTAATCCCTGAATATTAATGTTGTGTTAGTCATTGTTAACCATACTGTAATATGTCAAGGTATGAATACACAGTATAAGAACTATCTGCCATGCATGAATGTCAGAATTACAAGGCAGATTGTCCAAACAAGAGTATTATGCTGAAAACAGTCAAAAAAGCAACAGCAGTTCCCCAATAGCTCGTTAATGATGAAACACAACCTTAGTGTACCTTTTTGCGCAAACAGGCATGGTTCATATCCCGGGAGTGGAATTAAGCTGTATGCATAATGTCACCCAAGAATATGTGAATATGTGTAGAAACAGTCAGGTAGTGTTAACAGAAATTTCCTCCACAGGTCTGCCAGGTAAGAAAAGGTATAAATTAGCTGTAAGAAGGCTGTAATTATACACTGTGTACAAACATACTACTGCCCAACCCAAGGCCATAGGTCAATGTAAAGTGAGGTGCTACCTGGAGAGTAATGATTAGAGCAATCATCATTAAAGTTGTGAGCAATTGAAGACTATACAGTTGTTCAAAGTCCAAAAACAGAGGAGGCTCAACACAGCCAAATGAAGT
Organism: Protopterus annectens; assembly: GCF_019279795.1. Taxonomy (NCBI): domain Eukaryota; kingdom Metazoa; phylum Chordata; order Ceratodontiformes; family Protopteridae; genus Protopterus; species Protopterus annectens. Next base: position 151,593,639 of record NC_056726.1, read on the forward strand.
TTAAAAACTTTTAATGCTGCAACAAGTAAGCGCTTTCACGTTTCAAGAACGCTTCATCAGACTTATACAACTGCCATAAATTCAAATCATTTAAATATTGAGTTCAGAGCATATTCAACCAATCAGAAGTCTGTGCTAATTAATACTAAATTTTTGCTAAAAGTCACATAACTATATAAAACCTATTGTGTATAAAAAATATATATATAACAAAAGAAATATATCATATAGATGCATTCAAAAATATGTATTTACATATATGTATAAAAAACACAAAATTGTATTCAAAAATAAAATTGTATCTACCTGTCATCTTGTGTTCAACATATTGTATGGAACACAACATAAATCACAATCAAAATTATGAATTGATTAGTATAAACATTCACATACACTAACTACAAAACTTCATCCATACTAATATTCAAAAATACATATATAAAAACACTTGGAAACAGCTATGTTCATATTTTGTCATTTCATGTCCTATATATACTGTGTTTGATTGGAGCTCAATGTGTGTATGGACGTGCTGCCAAGAATGGTTTCAATGTTATCGTTCATTCAAACCATGTCCTTTGTGTCCCTGTAATCTTAGAATCCATTTATTTTCTCTTTCCTCTGTATAGTTTCTAATATTTCCTAACCTGTTTGATTTTCTTATTAATTCTAACACCGTAAACTTGAATTTATGTGATGTACCTTGTTGTAATACATGGCTAGCTAACGCATTGGACTCATTTTCTTTATGTATTGCATATACATGTTCTCTGATGCGTTCTCTTAAACTTCTATTCGTCATACCCACATAGAAGCATGAGCAGGTCTGGCATATAGCAATATATATAATGTCTCTTGACTTGCAATCAGCATAAAAATTCATATTGTAGATTTTACCAGTATCAGGATGTTGAAAATCCTTTTTACCCGATGTGAATGAACATTGATTGCAACCCCTACAAGGAAAAGTTGTAGATTACAGGGACACAAAGGACATGGCTTGAATGAACGTATAACATTGAAACCATTCTTGGCAGCACGTCCATACACACATTGAGCTCCAATCAAACACAGTATATATAGGACATGAAATGACAAAATATGAACATAGCTGTTTCCAAGTGTTTTTATATATGTATTTTTGAATATTAGTATGGATGAAGTTTTGTAGTTAGTGTATGTGAATGTTTATACTAATCAATTCATAATTTTGATTGTGATTTATGTTGTGTTCCATACAATATGTTGAACACAAGATGACAGGTAGATACAATTTTATTTTTGAATACAATTTTGTGTTTTTTATACATATATGTAAATACATATTTTGAATGCATCTATATGATATATTTCTTTGTTATATATATATTTTTATACACAATAGGTTTTATATAGTTATGTGACTTTAGCAAAATTTAGTATTAATTAGCACAGACTTCTGATTGGTTGAATATGCTCTGAACTCAATATTTAAATGATTTGAATTTATGGCAGTTGTGTAAGTCTGATGAAGCGTTCTTGACGTGAAAGCGCTTACTTGTTGCAGCATTAAAGTTTTAAACTTCATTTGGCTGTGTTGAGCCTCCTCTGTTTTGGACTTTGGATTATTGGAACTTGATTGGAAGGCTCTTTACTCAGCGCCACTTTGTTGTTTTATACATTGTTTGACTGGTCTTTGTGGCTCTGAGACATGGCAGATACAAGCAATCTACTTGAATCAAGAGGTACTAACGTTCCTATTAGTGCCTTTCAGGAAATTATGGTGATGTCGGAGAATCCTTTATTGAAATATACTGAGAATGAATTAATGAGTACTGACTCTAATGCCATAGACACAAGTAAGAGTATTGAAATACTTCAGTATACTCGAAAACTAGAAAATATTTTACAGAAATCAAGGAATATTCAATGGCAGAGACAACATATGGAGGCATGTTTGTCCTTTAAGGTAATACCTAGAGGACTCAGAATACTCAAGATGCCTACCTTTGGTACTGTATATCCTGACTTACTTACCAAGTGGCAAAAATTGAACTTGGAGATGAGTTTTGCCTATATTAGACTATTGATTGAGAAATATAAGGAAATAGAGTTATCACACAGACAAGAGATAATATCCATTGAGAAAGAGCTAATGAAATTAGTTAGCACAACTGAAAGTGAGCGGCTTTCTGTTGATGTCTCATCTAGGATTGCCTTGTTGGACAACAAGCTACTACTTGAGAAGAAGAAAAACTGGAGAGAGATCTAATCGATTTTCAAAGAGGCCAGGTGTTCTCATGGCGAAAATCGACAGTAGAAATAATAGAAACAGTTATGCCAATGTTACGAAGACTCCATTCTGTCAGGAAAATGTTAATACAGCTTTAAAATGAACTCTACAAATTTGGAAGGAAGGACACACCCACAATTGTGGCGTTGGAGCGTTCAGCAGTTCAGGAGGATGCTGACACACACGGAGCCTAACCATGGCGTCTCAGCCTCTGCAAGTGTTTATACCCCTGTTGGTGCCACTCGTTAACTTCAACAGAAGCGCCACAAACCAGTAGCTATGCGAACAAGGATTTAGGAGCTAGAAGCAAGTTGGCTTGTACAGGAGTCAACTTACCTATTGAAAGCAGCTCTTTTTCTTTTCCGTTACCCATACGGAAACCAATGCAATCGAACTGGTCCCCACATGGCATGGCGAGGAAACGGAAGATATCCGAGGAGAAACACGAGTTTCAGAAGAAGGTATTGAAATCAACAATGAAGACTTAATAGTAAACATTTCTGGGTATGTTTTGAATAGGCAAGAAAGGTCATTGTTGAACCGTGGCCTAACATTTATACCATCAAAGACTGCAGACATGACTGACGTAGTAGTGGATTTAAAAATGTTCATAAGACAAATAGGGTTAAGTCTAATGTTTGGTAATACTATAGAAGGGAAAAGAAATGTTTTTTCAAAACCCTCTACATTTATTCCTGTAAATCATCCTATTTTAGAAGCCTTTGAAAAGGCATGTGAAAGAGATTTATTTGAACTATATAGAAATGGTAATAAACCGCAATTCTATAATTTAAGTTATGAAGAGTTTTTAAGTATAAAGGGAATTACAGAATAATTCTGAAATAGTCATTAGACAAGCGGATAAAGGAGGTGCAATTGTTATACTAGATGCAGCAATGTATGACAGTAGCATGAATTTAATGTTGAGTGATAATGAAACCTATGGTGCTTTGAATGTTCTCACTTTGAATGAGTTGATAAAAAAAGTACATGCCGAATTCTATGACATGCTGCTCTGTGGTACCATTGATTTTGATTTGTATAAGTTTCTATTGGTAGAACAACCTACTATACCCATACTCAGGGGGTTACCCAAAATACACAAAGTTTTAACTAATCCCCCAATGAGACCAATAGTCTCAGGTAGAGGCTGGATACTGGAACCAGCCTCTATTTTTGTTGAACAAAAATTGAGACCCATTGTAGATAGTACTAAAACAATATTGAGAGACACGAAGATTTTCTTGAGGATTCGGAGATTACTTGACTGTACAAAAGAATAGTGACAACATGGAAGATGAGTGATTAGTAACTCTAGATGTGGTCTCTTTATTCACATCGATTCCCAACAGAGTTGGGTTGGAATATCTAAGGTTATTCTTGATTAAAAAAGAAGTACATAGGAATGTGATTCTTAAGATTCTAGCACTTCTTGATTTAATATTGAATAATAATGCTTTTTTATACAAGGAAAGTTATTATCTGCAAACAAAAGGGGTGGCCATGGGCACCCCTTGTGCAAACTCCTATGCCAACTTAGTGTTGGCTTATTGGGAAGATACATACATACTAGGGAATGAATATTTCTATAGGTATATAAAATATTATAAACGTTTTGTAGATGATGTGTTTTTGATTTGGGCAGGTACTGAAAGTGAACTTAATGAATTCATTCAGTACATAAATGGAACCACGACATTTTAAGTTTTGAATGTAAACGCTCCAAATCAAATATGGAATTCTTAGATGTACAAATATGCAAAAATGAAGGCGATGTGCATTCAGAGATGTTCAGGAAGTCATGCTGGAGGAATAGTATTTTACATTGTACCAGCATGCATCCAAAACGTATTTTTTCCAACATAGTGAAGGGACAGAGTCTGAGAGTCTCCCAACTTACTACTAATGAGGAAAGGTTTAATGAAACACAAGAAGTATTAAGGGAAAACTTTAAAACAAGAGGTTATAACACATTAGAGATAAATGAAGCCCTACTATCAGTTGAATCAAATAGAAATAATAGAGGCAAACCTTATTTACACAGACAGGAAAAGAATCATGACAAGAAAAGTAACATCATCGAAGGTAGGAAAAGTTACAAGAGAATAACTATTCCTTATAGTAACTTAGATATGAAGATAAAAGATATAATTAGAAGGAATTGGAACATCTTAACAATAGATGATAAAATAGCGGAAATAGTGGGCGAAAGACCCAGTTTCGCACATAAGAATATGAAGTCACTAAAAAGGCTTCTATGTTATGAAAGTGAGGGCCAAGGACGGATTAATTCTGTAAGAATAGGAACTTTTCCTTGTAGGGGTTGCAATCAATGTTCATTCATATCGGGTAAAAAGGATTTTCAACATCCTGATACTGGTAAAATCTACAATATGAATTTTTATGCTGATTGCAAGTCAAGAGACATTATATATATTGCTATATGCCAGACCTGCTCATGCTTCTATGTGGGTATGACGAATAGAAGTTTAAGAGAACGCATCAGAGAACATGTATATGCAATACATAAAGAAAATGAGTCCAATGCGTTAGCTAGCCATGTATTACAACAAGGTACATCACATAAATTCAAGTTTACGGTGTTAGAATTAATAAGAAAATCAAACAGGTTAGGAAATATTAGAAACTATACAGAGGAAAGAAAATAAATGGATTCTAAGATTACAGGGACACAAAGGACATGGTTTGAATGAGCATTATAACATTGAAACCATTCTTGGCAGCACGTCCATACACACATTGAGCTCCAATCAAACACAGTATATATAGGACATGAAATGACAAAATATGAACATAGCTGTTTCCAAGTGTTTTTATATATGTATTTTTGAATATTAGTATGGATGAAGTTTTGTAGTTAGTGTATGTGAATGTTTATACTAATCAATTCATAATTTTGATTGTGATTTATGTTGTGTTCCATACAATATGTTGAACACAAGATGACAGGTAGATACAATTTTATTTTTGAATACAATTTTGTGTTTTTTATACATATATGTAAATACATATTTTGAATGCATCTATATGATATATTTCTTTTGTTATATATATATTTTTTATACACAATAGGTTTTATATAGTTATGTGACTTTTAGCAAAAATTTAGTATTAATTAGCACAGACTTCTGATTGGTTGAATATGCTCTGAACTCAATATTTAAATGATTTGAATTTATGGCAGTTGTATAAGTCTGATGAAGCGTTCTTGAAACGTGAAAGTGCTTACTTGTTGCAGCATTAAAGTTTTTAAACTTCATTTGGCTGTGTTGAGCCTCCTCTGTTTTTGGACTTTGGATTATTGGAACTTCGGTGGAAGGCTCTTTACTCAGCGCCACTTTGTTGTTTTATACATTGTTTGACTGGTCTTTGTGGCTCTGAGACATGGCAGATACAAGCAATCTACTTGAATCAAGAGGTACTAACGTTCCTATTAGTGCCTTTCAGGAAATTATGGTGATGTCGGAGAATCCTTTACTGAAATATACTGAGAATGAATTAATGAGTACTGACTCTAATGCCATAGACACAAGTAAGAGTATTGAAATACTTCAGTATACTCGAAAACTAGAAAATATTTTACAGAAATCAAGGAATATTCAATGGCAGAGACAACATATGGAGGCATGTTTGTCCTTTAAGGTAATACCTAGAGGACTCAGAATACTCAAGATGCCTACCTTTGGTACTGTATATCCTGACTTACTTACCAAGTGGCAAAAATTGAACTTGGAGACGAGTTTTGCCTATATTAGAATATTGATTGAGAAATATAAGGAAATAGAGTTATCACACAGACAAGAGATAATATCCATTGAGAAAGAGCTAATGAAATTAGTTAGCACAACTGAAAGTGAACGGCTTTCTGTTGATGTCTCATCTAGGATTGCCTTGTTGGACAACAAGCTACTACTTGAGAAGAAGAAAAAACTGGAGAGAGATCTAATCGATTTTCAAAGAGGCCAGGTGTTCTCATGGCCGAAAATCGACAGTAGAAATAATAGAAACAGTTATGCCAATGTTACGAAGACTCCATTCTGTCAGGAAAATGTTAATACAGCTTTAAAAATGAACTCTACAAATTTCGGAAGGAAGGACACACCCACAATTGTGACGTTGGAACGTTCAGCAGTTCAGGAGGATGCTGACACACATACAGAGCCTAACCATGGCGTCCCAGCCTCTGCAAGTGTTTATACCCCTGTTAGTGCCACTACGTTAACTTCAACAGAAGCGCCACAAACCAGCAGCTATGCGAACAAGGATTTAGGAGCTAGGAGCAAGTTGGCCTGTACAGGAGTCAACATACCTATTGAAAGCAGCTCTTTTTCTTTTCCGTTACCCATACGGAAACCAATGCAACCGAACTGGTCTCCACATGGCATGGCGAGGAAACGGAAGATATCCGAGGAGAAACACGAGTTTCAGAAGAAGGTATTGAAATCAACAATGAAGACTTAATAGTAAACATTTCTGGGTATGTTTTGAATAGGCAAGAAAGGTCATTGTTGAACCGTGGCCTAACATTTATACCATCAAAGACTGCAGACATGACTGACGTAGTAGTGGATTTAAAAATGTTCATAAGACAAATAGGGTTAAGTCTAATGTTTGGTAATACTATAGAAGGGAAAAGAAATGTTTTTTCAAAACCCTCTACATTTATTCCTGTAAATCATCCTATTTTAGAAGCCTTTGAAAAGGCATGTGAAAGAGATTTATTTGAACTATATAGAAATGGTAATAAACCGCAATTCTATAATTTAAGTTATGAAGAGTTTTTAAGTATAAGGGAATTACAGAATAATTCTGAAATAGTCATTAGACAAGCGGATAAAGGAGGTGCAATTGTTATACTAGATGCAGCAATGTATGACAGTAGCATGAATTTAATGTTGAGTGATAATGAAACCTATGGTGCTTTGAATGTTCTCACTTTGAATGAGTTGATAAAAAAAGTACATGCCGAATTCTATGACATGCTGCTCTGTGGTACCATTGATTTTGATTTGTATAAGTTTCTATTGGTAGAACAACCTACTATACCCATACTCAGGGGGTTACCCAAAATACACAAAGTTTTAACTAATCCCCCAATGAGACCAATAGTCTCAGGTAGAGGCTGGATACTGGAACCAGCCTCTATTTTTGTTGAACAAAAATTGAGACCCATTGTAGATAGTACTAAAACAATATTGAGAGACACGAAAGATTTTCTTGAGAGTTACGGAGATTACTTGACTGTACAAAAGAATAGTGACAACATGGAAGATGAGTTATTAGTAACTCTAGATGTGGTCTCTTTATTCACATCGATTCCCAACAGAGTTGGGTTGGAATATCTAAGGTTATTCTTGATTAAAAAAGAAGTACATAGGAATGTGATTCTTAAGATTCTAGCACTTCTTGATTTAATATTGAAAAATAATGCTTTTGTATACAAGGAAAGTTATTATCTGCAAACAAAAGGGGTGGCCATGGGCACCCCTTGTGCAAACTCCTATGCCAACTTAGTGTTGGCTTATTGGGAAGATACATACATACTAGGGAATGAATATTTCTATAGGTATATAAAATATTATAAACGTTTTGTAGATGATGTGTTTTTGATTTGGGCAGGTACTGAAAGTGAACTTAATGAATTCATTCAGTACATAAATGGAACCACGACATTTTAAGTTTTGAATGTAAACGCTCCAAATCAAATATGGAATTCTTAGATGTACAAATATGCAAAAATGAAGGCGATGTGCATTCAGAGATGTTCAGGAAGTCATGCTGGAGGAATAGTATTTTACATTGTACCAGCATGCATCAAAACATATTTTTTCCAACATAGTGAAGGGACAGAGTCTGAGAGTCTCCCGACTTACTACTAATGAGGAAAGGTTTAATGAAACACAAGAAGTATTAAGGGAAACCTTTAAAACAAGAGGTTATAACACATTAGAGATAAATGAAGCCCTACTATCAGTTGAATCAAATAGAAATAATAGAGGCAAGCCTTATTTACACAGACAGGAAAAGAATCATGACAAGAAAAGTAACATCATCGAAGGTAGGAAAAGTTACAAGAGAATAACTATTCCTTATAGTAACTTAGATATGAAGATAAAAGATATAATTAGAAGGAATTGGAACATCTTAACAATAGATGATAAAATAGCGGAAATAGTGGGCGAAAGACCCAGTTTCGCACATAAGAATATGAAGTCACTAAAAAGGCTTCTATGTTATGAAAGTGAGGGCCAAGGACAGATTAATTCTGTAAGAATAGGAACTTTTCCTTGTAGGGGTTGCAATCAATGTTCATTCATATCAGGTAAAAAGGATTTTCAACATCCTGATACTGGTAAAATCTACAATATGAATTTTTATACTGATTGCAAGTCAAGAGACATTATATATATTGCTATATGCCAGACCTGCTCATGCTTCTATGTGGGTATGACGAATAGAAGTTTAAGAGAACGCATCAGAGAACATGTATATGCAATACATAAAGAAAATGAGTCCAATGCGTTAGCTAGCCATGTATTACAACAAGGTACATCATATAAATTCAAGTTTACGGTGTTAGAATTAATAAGAAAATCAAACAGGTTAGGAAATATTAGAAACTATACAGAGGAAAGAGAAAATAAATGGATTCTAAGATTACAGGGACACAAAGGACATGGTTTGAATGAGCATTATAACATTGAAACCATTCTTGGCAGCGATCCATACACACATTGAGCTCCAATCAAACACAGTATATATAGGACATGAAATGACAAAATATGAACATAGCTGTTTCCAAGTGTTTTTATATATGTATTTTTGAATATTAGTATGGATGAAGTTTTGTAGTTAGTGTATGTGAATGTTTATACTAATCAATTCATAATTTTGATTGTGATTTATGTTGTGTTCCATACAATATGTTGAACACAAGATGACAGGTAGATACAATTTTATTTTTGAATACAATTTTGTGTTTTTTATACATATATGTAAATACATATTTTTGAATGCATCTATATGATATATTTCTTTTGTTATATATATTTTTTTTATACACAATAGGTTTTATATAGTTATGTGACTTTTAGCAAAAATTTTGTATTAATTAGCACAGACTTCTGATTGGTTGAATATGCTCTGAACTCAATATTTAAATGATTTGAATTTATGGCAGTTGTATAAGTCTGATGAAGCGTTCTTGAAACGTGAAAGCGCTTACTTGTTGCAGCATTAAAGTTTTTAAACTTCATTTGGCTGTGTTGAGCCTCCTCTGTTTTTGGACTTTGGATTATTGGAACTTCGGTGGAAGGCTCTTTACTCAGCACCACTTTGTTGTTTTATACATTGTTTGACTGGTCTTTGTGGCTCTGAGACATGGCAGATACAAGCAATCTACTTGAATCAAGAGGTACTAACGTTCCTATTAGTGCCTTTCAGGAAATTATGGTGATGTCGGAGAATCCTTTACTGAAATATACTGAGAATTAATTAATGAGTACTGACTCTAATGCCATAGACACAAGTAAGAGTATTGAAATACTTCAGTATACTCGAAAACTAGAAAATATTTTACAGAAATCAAGGAATATTCAATGGCAGAGACAACATATGGAGGCATGTTTGTCCTTTAAGGTAATACCTAGAGGACTCAGAATACTCAAGATGCCTACCTTTGGTACTGTATATCCTGACTTACTTACCAAGTGGCAAAAATTGAACTTGGAGACGAGTTTTGCCTATATTAGACTATTGATTGAGAAATATAAGGAAATAGAGTTATCACACAGACAAGAGATAATATCCATTGAGAAAGAGCTAATGAAATTAGTTAGCACAACTGAAAGTGAACGGCTTTCTGTTGATGTCTCATCTAGGATTGCCTTGTTGGACAACAAGCTACTACTTGAGAAGAAGAAAAAACTGGAGAGAGATCTAATCGATTTTCAAAGAGGCCAGGTGTTCTCATGGCCGAAAATCGACAGTAGAAATAATAGAAACAGTTATGCCAATGTTACGAAGACTCCATTCTGTCAGGAAAATGTTAATACAGCTTTAAAAATGAACTCTACAAATTTTGGAAGGAAGGACACACCCACAATTGTGACGTTGGAACGTTCAGCAGTTCAGGAGGATGCTGACACACATACGGAGCCTAACCATGGCGTCTCAGCCTCTGCAAGTGTTTATACCCCTGTTAGTGCCACTACGTTAACTTCAACAGAAGCGCCACAAACCAGCAGCTATGCGAACAAGGATTTAGGAGCTAGGAGCAAGTTGGCTTGTACAGGAGTCAACTTACCTATTGAAAGCAGCTCTTTTTCTTTTCCGTTACCCATACGGAAACCAATGCAACCGAACTGGTCCCCACATGGCATGGCGAGGAAACGGAAGATATCCGAGGAGAAACACGAGTTTCAGAAGAAGGTATTGAAATCAACAATGAAGACTTAATAGTAAACATTTCTGGGTATGTTTTGAATAGGCAAGAAAGGTCATTGTTGAACCGTGGCCTAACATTTATACCATCAAAGACTGCAGACATGACTGACGTAGTAGTGGATTTTAAAATGTTCATAAGACAAATAGGGTTAAGTCTAATGTTTGGTAATACTATAGAAGGGAAAAGAAATGTTTTTTCAAAACCCTCTACATTTATTCCTGTAAATCATCCTATTTTAGAAGCCTTTGAAAAGGCATGTGAAAGAGATTTATTTGAACTATATAGAAATGGTAATAAACCGCAATTCTATAATTTAAGTTATGAAGAGTTTTTAAGTATAAGGGAATTACAGAATAATTCTGAAATAGTCATTAGACAAGCGGATAAAGGAGGTGCAATTGTTATACTAGATGCAGCAATGTATGACAGTAGCATGAATTTAATGTTGAGTGATAATGAAACCTATGGTGCTTTGAATGTTCTCACTTTGAATGAGTTGATAAAAAAAGTACATGCCGAATTCTATGACATGCTGCTCTGTGGTACCATTGATTTTGATTTGTATAAGTTTCTATTGGTAGAACAACCTACTATACCCATACTCAGGGGGTTACCCAAAATACACAAAGTTTTAACTAATCCCCCAATGAGACCAATAGTCTCAGGTAGAGGCTGGATACTGGAACCAGCCTCTATTTTTGTTGAACAAAAATTGAGACCCATTGTAGATAGTACTAAAACAATATTGAGAGACACGAAAGATTTTCTTGAGAGTTACGGAGATTACTTGACTGTACAAAAGAATAGTGACAACATGGAAGATGAGTTATTAGTAACTCTAGATGTGGTCTCTTTATTCACATCGATTCCCAACAGAGTTGGGTTGGAATATCTAAGGTTATTCTTGATTAAAAAAGAAGTACATAGGAATGTGATTCTTAAGATTCTAGCACTTCTTGATTTAATATTGAATAATAATGCTTTTGTATACAAGGAAAGTTATTATCTGCAAACAAAAGGGGTGGCCATGGGCACCCCTTGTGCAAACTCCTATGCCAACTTAGTGTTGGCTTATTGGGAAGATACATACATACTAGGGAATGAATATTTCTATAGGTATATAAAATATTATAAACGTTTTGTAGATGATGTGTTTTTGATTTGGGCAGGTACTGAAAGTGAACTTAATGAATTCATTCAGTACATAAATGGAACCACGACATTTTTAAGTTTTGAATGTAAACGCTCCAAATCAAATATGGAATTCTTAGATGTACAAATATGCAAAAATGAAGGCGATGTGCATTCAGAGATGTTCAGGAAGTCATGCTGGAGGAATAGCATTTTACATTGTACCAGCATGCATCCAAAACATATTTTTTCCAACATAGTGAAGGGACAGAGTCTGAGAGTCTCCCGACTTACTACTAATGAGGAAAGGTTTAATGAAACACAAGAAGTATTAAGGGAAAACTTTAAAACAAGAGGTTATAACACTTTAGAGATAAATGAAGCCCTACTATCAGTTGAATCAAATAGAAATAATAGAGGCAAACCTTATTTACACAGACAGGAAAAGAATCATGACAAGAAAAGTAACATCATCGAAGGTAGGAAAAGTTACAAGAGAATAACTATTCCTTATAGTAACTTAGATATGAAGATAAAAGATATAATTAGAAGGAATTGGAACATCTTAACAATAGATGATAAAATAGCGGAAATAGTGGGCGAAAGACCCAGTTTCGCACATAAGAATATGAAGTCACTAAAAAGGCTTCTATGTTATGAAAGTGAGGGCCAAGGACGGATTAATTCTGTAAGAATAGGAACTTTTCCTTGTAGGGGTTGCAATCAATGTTCATTCATATCGGGTAAAAAGGATTTTCAACATCCTGATACTGGTAAAATCTACAATATGAATTTTTATGCTGATTGCAAGTCAAGAGACATTATATATATTGCTATATGCCAGACCTGCTCATGCTTCTATGTGGGTATGACGAATAGAAGTTTAAGAGAACGCATCAGAGAACATGTATATGCAATACATAAAGAAAATGAGTCCAATGCGTTAGCTAGCCATGTATTACAACAAGGTACATCACATAAATTCAAGTTTACGGTGTTAGAATTAATAAGAAAATCAAACAGGTTAGGAAATATTAGAAACTATACAGAGGAAAGAGAAAATAAATGGATTCTAAGATTACAGGGACACAAAGGACATGGTTTGAATGAGCGTATAACATTGAAACCATTCTTGGCAGCACGTCCATACACACATTGAGCTCCAATCAAACACAGTATATATAGGACATGAAATGACAAAATATGAACATAGCTGTTTCCAAGTGTTTTTATATATGTATTTTTGAATATTAGTGTGGATGAAGTTTTGTAGTTAGTGTATGTGAATGTTTATACTAATCAATTCATAATTTTGATTGTGATTTATGTTGTGTTCCATACAATATGTTGAACACAAGATGACAGGTAGATACAATTTTATTTTTGAATACAATTTTGTGTTTTTTATACATATATGTAAATACATATTTTTGAATGCATCTATATGATATATTTCTTTTGTTATATATATATTTTTTATACACAATAGGTTTTATATAGTTATGTGACTTTTAGCAAAAATTTAGTATTAATTAGCACAAACTTCTGATTGGTTGAATATGCTCTGAACTCAATATTTAAATGATTTGAATTTATGGCAGTTGTATAAGTCTGATGAAGCGTTCTTGAAACGTGAAAGCGCTTACTTGTTGCAGCATTGAAGTTTTTAAACTTCATTTGGCTGTGTTGAGCCTCCTCTGTTTTTGGACTTTGGATTATTGGAACTTCGGTGGAAGGCTCTTTACTCAGCGCCACTTTGTTGTTTTATACATTGTTTGACTGGTCTTTGTGGCTCTGAGACATGGCAGATACAAGCAATCTACTTGAATCAAGAGGTACTAACGTTCCTATTAGTGCCTTTCAGGAAATTATGGTGATGTCGGAGAATCCTTTACTGAAATATACTGAGAATGAATTAATGAGTACTGACTCTAATGCCATAGACACAAGTAAGAATATTGAAATACTTCAGTATACTCGAAAACTAGAAAATATTTTACAGAAATCAAGGAATATTCAATGGCAGAGACAACATATGGAGGCATGTTTGTCCTTTAAGGTAATACCTAGAGGACTCAGAATACTCAAGATGCCTACCTTTGGTACTGTATATCCTGACTTACTTACCAAGTGGCAAAAATTGAACTTGGAGACGAGTTTTGCCTATATTAGACTATTGATTGAGAAATATAAGGAAATAGAGTTATCGCTCAGACAAGAGATAATATCCATTGAGAAAGAGCTAATGAAATTAGTTAGCACAACTGAAAGTGAACGGCTTTCTGTTGATGTCTCATCTAGGATTGCCTTGTTGGACAACAAGCTACTACTTGAGAAGAAGAAAAAACTGGAGAGAGATCTAATCGATTTTCAAAGAGGCCAGGTGTTCTCATTGCTGAAAATCGACAGTAGAAATAATAGAAACAGTTATGCCAATGTTACGAAGACTCCATTCTGTCAGGAAAATGTTAATACAGCTTTAAAAATGAACTCTACAAATTTCGGAAGGAAGGACACACCCACAATTGTGACGTTGGAGCGTTCAGCAGTTCAGGAGGATGCTGACACACATCAGCCTAACCATGGCGTCCCAGCCTCTGCAAGTGTTTATACCCCTGTTAGTGCCACTACGTTAACTTCAACAGAAGTGCCACAAACCAGCAGCTATGCGAACAAGGATTTAAGAGCTAGGAGCAAGTTGGCTTGTACAGGAGTCAACTTACCTATTGAAAGCAGCTCTTTTTCTTTTCCGTTACCCATACGGAAACCAATGCAACGAACTGGTCCCCACATGGCATGGCGAGGAAACGGAAGATATCCGAGGAGAAACACGAGTTTCAGAAGAAGGTATTGAAATCAACAATGAAGACTTAATAGTAAACATTTCTGGGTATGTTTTGAATAGGCAAGAAAGGTCATTGTTGAACCGTGGCCTAACATTTATACCATCAAAGACTGCAGACATGACTGACGTAGTAGTGGATTTAAAAATGTTCATAAGACAAATAGGGTTAAGTCTAATGTTTGGTAATACTATAGAAGGGAAAAGAAATGTTTTTTCAAAACCCTCTACATTTATTCCTGTAAATCATCCTATTTTAGAAGCCTTTGTAAAGGCATGTGAAAGAGATTTATTTGAACTATATAGAAATGGTAATAAACCGCAATTCTATAATTTAAGTTATGAAGAGTTTTTAAGTATAAGGGAATTACAGAATAATTCTGAAATAGTCATTAGACAAGCGGATAAAGGAGGTGCAATTGTTATACTAGATGCAGCAATGTATGACAGTAGCATGAATTTAATGTTGAGTGATAATGAAACCTATGGTGCTTTGAAAGTTCTCACTTTGAATGAGTTGATAAAAAAAGTACATGCCGAATTCTATGACATGCTGCTCTGTGGTACCATTGATTTTGATTTGTATAAGTTTCTATTGGTAGAACAACCTACTATACCCATACTCAGGGGGTTACCCAAAATACACAAAGTTTTAACTAATCCCCCAGTGAGACCAATAGTCTAAGGTAGAGGCTGGATACTGGAACCAGCCTCTATTTTTGTTGAACAAAAATTGAGACCCATTGTAGATAGTACTAAAACAATATTGAGAGACACGAAAGATTTTCTTGAGAGTTACGGAGATTACTTGACTGTACAAAAGAATAGTGACAACATGGAAGATGAGTTATTAGTAACTCTAGATGTGGTCTCTTTATTCACATCGATTCCCAACAGAGTTGGGTTGGAATATCTAAGGTTATTCTTGATTAAAAAAGAAGTACATAGGAATGTGATTCTTAAGATTCTAGCACTTCTTGATTTAATATTGAATAATAATGCTTTTGTATACAAGGAAAGTTATTATCTGCAAACAAAATGGGTGGCCATGGGCACCCTTGTGCAAACTCCTATGCCAACTTAGTGTTGGCTTATTGGGAAGATACATACATACTAGGGAATGAATATTTCTATAGGTATATAAAATATTATAAACGTTTTGTAGATGATGTGTTTTGATTTGGGCAGGTACTGAAAGTGAACTTAATGAATTCATTCAGTACATAAATGGAACTCTGACATTTTTAAGTTTTGAATGTAAACGCTCCAAATCAAATATGGAATTCTTAGATGTACAAATATGCAAAAATGAAGGCGATGTGCATTCAGAGATGTTCAGGAAGTCATGCTGGAGGAATAGTATTTTACATTGTACCAGCATGCATCCAAAACATATTTTTTCCAACATAGTGAAGGGACAGAGTCTGAGAGTCTCCCGACTTACTACTAATGAGGAAAGGTTTAATGAAACACAAGAAGTATTACCGCAAACTTTAAAACAAGAGGTTATAACACATTAGAGATAAATGAAGCCCTACTATCAGTTGAATCAAATAGAAATAATAGAGGCAAACCTTATTTACACAGACAGGAAAAGAATCATGACAAGAAAAGTAACATCATCGAAGGTAGGAAAAGTTACAAGAGTAACTATTCCTTATAGTAACTTAGATATGAAGATAAAAGATATAATTAGAAGGAATTGGAACATCTTAACAATAGATGATAAAATAGCGGAAATAGTGGGCGAAAGACCCAGTTTCGCACATAAGAATATGAAGTCACTAAAAAGGCTTCTATGTTATGAAAGTGAGGGCCAAGGACGGATTAATTCTGTAAGAATAGGAACTTTTCCTTGTAGGGGTTGCAATCAATGTTCATTCATATCGGGTAAAAGGATTTTCAACATCCTGATACTGGTAAAATCTACAATATGAATTTTTATGCTGATTGCAAGTCAAGAGACATTATATATATTGCTATATGCCAGACCTGCTCATGCTTCTATGTGGGTATGACGAATAGAAGTTTAAGAGAACGCATCAGAGAACATGTATATGCAATACATAAAGAAAATGAGTCTAATGCGTTAGCTAGCCATGTATTACAACAAGGTACATCACATAAATTCAAGTTTACGGTGTTAGAATTAATAAGAAAATCAAACAGGTTAGGAAATATTAGAAACTATACAGAGGAAAGAGAAAATAAATGGATTCTAAGATTACAGGGACACAAAGGACATGGTTTGAATGAACGTATAACATTGAAACCATTTTTGGCAGCACGTCCATACACACATTGAGCTCCAATCAAACACAGTACATATAGGACATGAAATGACAAAATATGAACATAGCTGTTTCCAAGTGTTTTTATATATGTATTTTTGAATATTAGTATGGATGAAGTTTTGTAGTTAGTGTATGTGAATGTTTATACTAATCAATTCATAATTTTGATTGTGATTTATGTTGTATACCATACAATATGTTGAACACAAGATGACAGGTAGATACAATTTTATTTTTGAATACAATTTTGTGTTTTTTATACATATATGTAAATACATATTTTTGAATGCATCTATATGATATATTTCTTTTGTTATATATATATATTTTTTATACACAATAGGTTTTATATAGTTATGTGACTTTTAGCAAAAATTTAGTATTAATTAGCACAGACTTCTGATTGGTTGAATATGCTCTGAACTCAATATTTAAATGATTTGAATTTATGGCAGTTGTATAAGTCTGATGAAGCGTTCTTGAAACGTGAAAGCGCTTACTTGTTGCAGCATTAAAGTTTTTAAACTTCATTTGGCTGTGTTGAGCCTCCTCTGTTTTTGGACTTTGGATTATTGGAACTTCGGTGGAAGGCTCTTTACTCAGCGCCACTTTGTTGTTTTATACATTGTTTGACTGGTCTTTGTGGCTCTGAGACATGGCAGATACAAGCAATCTACTTGAATCAAGAGGTACTAACGTTCCTATTAGTGCCTTTCAGGAAATTATGGTGATGTCGGAGAATCCTTTACTGAAATATACTGAGAATGAATTAATGAGTACTGACTCTAATGCCATAGACACAAGTAAGAGTATTGAAATACTTGAGTATACTCGAAAACTAGAAAATATTTGACAGAAATCAAGGAATATTCAATAGCAGAGACAACATATGGAGGCATGTTTGTCCTTTAAGGTAATACCTAGAGGTCTCAGAATACTCAAGATGCCTACCTTTGGTACTGTATATCCTGACTTACTTACCAAGTGGCAAAAATTGAACTTGGAGACGAGTTTTGCCTATATTAGACTATTGATTGAGAAATATAAGGAAATAGAGTTATCAAACAGACAAGAGATAATATCCATTGAGAAAGAGCTAATGAAATTAGTTAGCACAACTGAAAGTGAACGGCTTTCTGTTGATGTCTCATCTAGGATTGCCTTGTTGGACAACAAGCTACTACTTGAGAAGAAGAAAAAACTGGAGAGAGATCTAATCGATTTTCAAAGAGGCCAGGTGTTCTCATTGCCGAAAATCGACAGTAGAAATAATAGAAACAGTTATGCCAATGTTACGAAGACTCCATTCTGTCAGGAAAATGTTAATACAGCTTTAAAAATGAACTCTACAAATTTCGGAAGGAAGGACACACCCACAATTGTGACGTTGGAACGTTCAGCAGTTCAGGAGGATGCTGACACACATACGGAGCCTAACCATGGCGTCTCAGCCTCTGCAAGTGTTTATACCCCTGTTAGTGCCACTACGTTAACTTCAACAGAAGTGCCACAAACCAGCAGCTATGCGAACAAGGATTTAAGAGCTAGGAGCAAGTTGGCTTGTACAGGAGTCAACTTACCTATTGAAAGCAGCTCTTTTTCTTTTCCGTTACCCATACGGAAACCAATGCAACCGAACTGGTCCCCACATGGCATGGCGAGGAAACGGAAGATATCCGAGGAGAAACACGAGTTTCAGAAGAAGGTATTGAAATCAACAATGAAGACTTAATAGTAAACATTTCTGGGTATGTTTTGAATAGGCAAGAAAGGTCATTGTTGAACCGTGGCCTAACATTTATACCATCAAAGACTGCAGACATGACTGACGTAGTAGTGGATTTAAAAATGTTCATAAGACAAATAGGGTTAAGTCTAATGTTTGGTAATACTATAGAAGGGAAAAGAAATGTTTTTTCAAAACCCTCTACATTTATTCCTGTAAATCATCCTATTTTAGAAGCCTTTGTAAAGGCATGTGAAAGAGATTTATTTGAACTATATAGAAATGGTAATAAACCGCAATTCTATAATTTAAGTTATGAAGAGTTTTTAAGTATAAAGGGAATTACAGAATAATTCTGAAATAGTCATTAGACAAGCGGATAAAGGAGGTGCAATTGTTATACTAGATGCAGCAATGTATGACAGTAGCATGAATTTAATGTTGAGTGATAATGAAACCTATGGTGCTTTGAAAGTTCTCACTTTGAATGAGTTGATAAAAAGTACATGCCGAATTCTATGACATGCTGCTCTGTGGTACCATTGATTTTGATTTGTATAAGTTTCTATTGGTAGAACAACCTACTATACCCATACTCAGGGGGTTACCCAAAATACACAAAGTTTTAACTAATCCCCCAATGAGACCAATAGTCTCAGGTAGAGGCTGGATACTGGAACCAGCCTCTATTTTTGTTGAACAAAAATTGAGACCCATTGTAGATAGTACTAAAACAATATTGAGAGACACGAAAGATTTTCTTGAGAGTTACGGAGATTACTTGACTGTACAAAAGAATAGTGACAACATGGAAGATGAGTTATTAGTAACTCTAGATGTGGTCTCTTTATTCACATCGATTCCCAACAGAGTTGGGTTGGAATATCTAAGGTTATTCTTGATTAAAAAAGAAGTACATAGGAATGTGATTCTTAAGATTCTAGCACTTCTTGATTTAATATTGAATAATAATGCTTTTGTATACAAGGAAAGTTATTATCTGCAAACAAAATGGGTGGCCATGGGCACCCCTTGTGTAAACTCCTATGCCAACTTAGTGTTGGCTTATTGGGAAGATACATACATACTAGGGAATGAATATTTCTATAGGTATATAAAATATTATAAACGTTTTGTAGATGATGTGTTTTTGATTTGGGCAGGTACTGAAAGTGAACTTAATGAATTCATTCAGTACATAAATGGAACTATGACATTTTTAAGTTTTGAATGTAAACGCTCCAAATCAAATATGGAATTCTTAGATGTACAAATATGCAAAAATGAAGGCGATGTGCATTCAGAGATGTTCAGGAAGTCATGCTGGAGGAATAGTATTTTACATTGTACCAGCATGCATCCAAAACATATTTTTTCCAACATAGTGAAGGGACAGAGTCTGAGAGTCTCCCGACTTACTACTAATGAGGAAAGGTTTAATGAAACACAAGAAGTATTAAGGGAAAACTTTAAAACAAGAGGTTATAACACATTAGAGATAAATGAAGCCCTACTATCAGTTGAATCAAATAGAAATAATAGAGGCAAACCTTATTTACACAGACAGGAAAAGAATCATGACAAGAAAAGTAACATCATCGAAGGTAGGAAAAGTTACAAGAGAATAACTATTCCTTATAGTAACTTAGATATGAAGATAAAAGATATAATTAGAAGGAACTGGAACATCTTAACAATAGATGATAAAATAGCGGAAATAGTGGGCGAAAGACCCAGTTTCGCACATAAGAATATGAAGTCACTAAAAAGGCTTCTATGTTATGAAAGTGAGGGCCAAGGACGGATTAATTCTGTAAGAATAGGAACTTTTCCTTGTAGGGGTTGCAATCAATGTTCATTCATATCGGGTAAAAAGGATTTTCAACATCCTGATACTGGTAAAATCTACAATATGAATTTTTATGCTGATTGCAAGTCAAGAGACATTATATATATTGCTATATGCCAGACCTGCTCATGCTTCTATGTGGGTATGACGAATAGAAGTTTAAGAGAACGCATCAGAGAACATGTATATGCAATACATAAAGAAAATGAGTCCAATGCGTTAGCTAGCCATGTATTACAACAAGGTACATCACATAAATTCAAGTTTACGGTGTTAGAATTAATAAGAAAATCAAACAGGTTAGGAAATATTAGAAACTATACAGAGGAAAGAGAAAATAAATGGATTCTAAGATTACAGGGACACAAAGGACATGGTTTGAATGAACGTATAACATTGAAACCATTCTTGGCAGCACGTCCATACACACATTGAGCTCCAATCAAACACAGTATATATAGGACATGAAATGACAAAATATGAACATAGCTGTTTCCAAGTGTTTTTATATATGTATTTTGAATATTAGTGTGGATGAAGTTTTGTAGTTAGTGTATGTGAATGTTTATACTAATCAATTCATAATTTTGATTGTGATTTATGTTGTGTTCCATACAATATGTTGAACACAAGATGACAGGTAGATACAATTTTATTTTTGAATACAATTTTGTGTTTTTATACATATATGTAAATACATATTTTTGAATGCATCTATATGATATATTTCTTTTGTTATATATATATTTTTATACACAATAGGTTTTATATAGTTATGTGACTTTTAGCAAAAATTTAGTATTAATTAGCACAAACTTCTGATTGGTTGAATATGCTCTGAACTCAATATTTAAATGATTTGAATTTATGGCAGTTGTATAAGTCTGATGAAGCGTTCTTGAAACGTGAAAGCGCTTACTTGTTGCAGCATTAAAGTTTTTAAACTTCATTTGGCTGTGTTGAGCCTCCTCTGTTTTTGGACTTTGGATTATTGGAACTTCGGTGGAAGGCTCTTTACTCAGCGCCACTTTGTTGTTTTATACATTGTTTGACTGGTCTTTGTGGCTCTGAGACATGGCAGATACAAGCAATCTACTTGAATCAAGAGGTACTAACGTTCCTATTAGTGCCTTTCAGGAAATTATGGTGATGTCGGAGAATCCTTTACTGAAATATACTGAGAATGAATTAATGAGTACTGACTCTAATGCCATAGACACAAGTAAGAGTATTGAAATACTTCAGTATACTCGAAAACTAGAAAATATTTTACAGAAATCAAGGAATATTCAATGGCAGAGACAACATATGGAGGCATGTTTGTCCTTTAAGGTAATACCTAGAGGACTCAGAATACTCAAGATGCCTACCTTTGGTACTGTATATCCTGACTTACTTACCAAGTGGCAAAAATTGAACTTGGAGACGAGTTTTGCCTATATTAGACTATTGATTGAGAAATATAAGGAAATAGAGTTATCACACAGACAAGAGATAATATCCATTGAGAAAGAGCTAATGAAATTAGTTAGCACAACTGAAAGTGAACGGCATTCTGTTGATGTCTCATCTAGGATTGCCTTGTTGGACAACAAGCTACTACTTGAGAAGAAGAAAAAACTGGAGAGAGATCTAATCGATTTTCAAAGAGGCCAGGTGTTCTCATTGCCGAAAATCGACAGTAGAAATAATAGAAACAGTTATGCCAATGTTACGAAGACTCCATTCTGTCAGGAAAATGTTAATACAGCTTTAAAAATGAACTCTACAAATTTCGGAAGGAAGGACACACCCACAATTGTGACGTTGGAACGTTCAGCAGTTCAGGAGGATGCTGATACACATACGGAGCCTAACCATGGCGTCTCAGCCTCTGCAAGTGTTTATACCCCTGTTAGTGCCACTACGTTAACTTCAACAGAAGTGCCACAAACCAGCAGCTATGCGAACAAGGATTTAAGAGCTAGGAGCAAGTTGGCTTGTACAGGAGTCAACTTACCTATTGAAAGCAGCTCTTTTTCTTTTCCGTTACCCATACGGAAACCAATGCAACCGAACTGGTCCCCACATGGCATGGCGAGGAAACGGAAGATATCCGAGGAGAAACACAAGTTTCAGAAGAAGGTATTGAAATCAACAATGAAGACTTAATAGTAAACATTTCTGGGTATGTTTTGAATAGGCAAGAAAGGTCATTGTTGAACCGTGGCCTAACATTTATACCATCAAAGACTGCAGACATGACTGACGTAGTAGTGGATTTAAAAATGTTCATAAGACAAATAGGGTTAAGTCTAATGTTTGGTAATACTATAGAAGGGAAAAGAAATGTTTTTTCAAAACCCTCTACATTTATTCCTGTAAATCATCCTATTTTAGAAGCCTTTGTAAAGGCATGTGAAAGAGATTTATTTGAACTATATAGAAATGGTAATAAACCGCAATTCTATAATTTAAGTTATGAAGAGTTTTTAAGTATAAGGGAATTACAGAATAATTCTGAAATAGTCATTAGACAAGCGGATAAAGGAGGTGCAATTGTTATACTAGATGCAGCAATGTATGACAGTAGCATGAATTTAATGTTGAGTGATAATGAAACCTATGGTGCTTTGAAAGTTCTCACTTTGAATGAGTTGATAAAAAAAGTACATGCCGAATTCTATGACATGCTGCTCTGTGGTACCATTGATTTTGATTTGTATAAGTTTCTATTGGTAGAACAACCTACTATACCCATACTCAGGGGGTTACCCAAAATACACAAAGTTTTAACTAATCCCCCAATGAGACCAATAGTCTCAGGTAGAGGCTGGATACTGGAACCAGCCTCTATTTTTGTTGAACAAAAATTGAGACCCATTGTAGATAGTACTAAAACAATATTGAGAGACATGAAAGATTTTCTTGAGAGTTACGGAGATTACTTGACTGTACAAAAGAATAGTGACAACATGGAAGATGAGTTATTAGTAACTCTAGATGTGGTCTCTTTATTCACATCGATTCCCAACAGAGTTGGGTTGGAATATCTAAGGTTATTCTTGATTAAAAAAGAAGTACATAGGAATGTGATTCTTAAGATTCTAGCACTTCTTGATTTAATATTGAATAATAATGCTTTTGTATACAAGGAAAGTTATTATCTGCAAACAAAATGGGTGGCCATGGGCACCCCTTGTGCAAACTCCTATGCCAACTTAGTGTTGGCTTATTGGGAAGATACATACATACTAGGGAATGAAGATTTCTATAGGTATATAAAATATTATAAACGTTTTGTAGATGATGTGTTTTTGATTTGGGCAGGTACTGAAAGTGAACTTAATGAATTCATTCAGTACATAAATGGAACTATGACATTTTTAAGTTTTGAATGTAAACGCTCCAAATCAAATATGGAATTCTTAGATGTACAAATATGCAAAAATGAAGGCGATGTGCATTCAGAGATGTTCAGGAAGTCATGCTGGAGGAATAGTATTTTACATTGTACCAGCATGCATCCAAAACATATTTTTTCCAACATAGTGAAGGGACAGAGTCTGAGAGTCTCCCGACTTACTACTAATGAGGAAAGGTTTAATGAAACACAAGAAGTATTAAGGGAAAACTTTAAAACAAGAGGTTATAACACATTAGAGATAAATGAAGCCCTACTATCAGTTGAATCAAATAGAAATAATAGAGGCAAACCTTATTTACACAGACAGGAAAAGAATCATGACAAGAAAAGTAACATCATCGAAGGTAGGAAAAGTTACAAGAGAATAACTATTCCTTATAGTAACTTAGATATGAAGATAAAACATATAATTAGAAGGAATTGGAACATCTTAACAATAGATGATAAAATAGCGGAAATAGTGGGCGAAAGACCCAGTTTCGCACATAAGAATATGAAGTCACTAAAAAGGCTTCTATGTTATGAAAGTGAGGGCCAAGGACGGATTAATTCTGTAAGAATAGGAACTTTTCCTTGTAGGGGTTGCAATCAATGTTCATTCATATCGGGTAAAAAGGATTTTCAACATCCTGATACTGGTAAAATCTACAATATGAATTTTTATGCTGATTGCAAGTCAAGAGACATTATATATATTGCTATATGCCAGACCTGCTCATGCTTCTATGTGGGTATGACGAATAGAAGTTTAAGAGAACGCATCAGAGAACATGTATATGCAATACATAAAGAAAATGAGTCCAATGCGTTAGCTAGCCATGTATTACAACAAGGTACATCACATAAATTCAAGTTTACGGTGTTAGAATTAATAAGAAAATCAAACAGGTTAGGAAATATTAGAAACTATACAGAGGAAAGAGAAAATAAATGGATTCTAAGATTACAGGGACACAAAGGACATGGTTTGAATGAACGTATAACATTGAAACCATTCTTGGCAGCACGTCCATACACACATTGAGCTCCAATCAAACACAGTATATATAGGACATGAAATGACAAAATATGAACATAGCTGTTTCCAAGTGTTTTTATATATGTATTTTTGAATATTAGTGTGGATGAAGTTTTGTAGTTAGTGTATGTGAATGTTTATACTAATCAATTCATAATTTTGATTGTGATTTATGTTGTGTTCCATACAATATGTTGAACACAAGATGACAGGTAGATACAATTTTATTTTTGAATACAATTTTGTGTTTTTTATACATATATGTAAATACATATTTTTGAATGCATCTATATGATATATTTCTTTTGTTATATATATATTTTTTATACACAATAGGTTTTATATAGTTATGTGACTTTTAGCAAAAATTTAGTATTAATTAGCACAAACTTCTGATTGGTTGAATATGCTCTGAACTCAATATTTAAATGATTTGAATTTATGGCAGTTGTATAAGTCTGATGAAGCGTTCTTGAAACGTGAAAGCGCTTACTTGTTGCAGCATTAAAGTTTTTAAACTTCATTTGGCTGTGTTGAGCCTCCTCTGTTTTTGGACTTTGGATTATTGGAACTTCGGTGGAAGGCTCTTTACTCAGCGCCACTTTGTTGTTTTATACATTGTTTGACTGGTCTTTGTGGCTCTGAGACATGGCAGATACAAGCAATCTACTTGAATCAAGAGGTACTAACGTTCCTATTAGTGCCTTTCAGGAAATTATGGTGATGTCGGAGAATCCTTTACTGAAATATACTGAGAATGAATTAATGAGTACTGACTCTAATGCCATAGACACAAGTAAGAATATTGAAATACTTCAGTATACTCGAAAACTAGAAAATATTTTACAGAAATCAAGGAATATTCAATGGCAGAGACAACATATGGAGGCATGTTTGTCCTTTAAGGTAATACCTAGAGGACTCAGAATACTCAAGATGCCTACCTTTGGTACTGTATATCCTGACTTACTTACCAAGTGGCAAAAATTGAACTTGGAGACGAGTTTTGCCTATATTAGACTATTGATTGAGAAATATAAGGAAATAGAGTTATCACACAGACAAGAGATAATATCCATTGAGAAAGAGCTAATGAAATTAGTTAGCACAACTGAAAGTGAACGGCTTTCTGTTGATGTCTCATCTAGGATTGCCTTGTTGGACAACAAGCTACTACTTGAGAAGAAGAAAAAACTGGAGAGAGATCTAATCGATTTTCAAAGAGGCCAGGTGTTCTCATTGCCGAAAATCGACAGTAGAAATAATAGAAACAGTTATGCCAATGTTACGAAGACTCCATTCTGTCAGGAAAATGTTAATACAGCTTTAAAAATGAACTCTACAAATTTCGGAAGGAAGGACACACCCACAATTGTGACGTTGGAACGTTCAGCAGTTCAGGAGGATGCTGACACACATACGGAGCCTAACCATGGCGTCCCAGCCTCTGCAAGTGTTTATACCCCTGTTAGTGCCACTACGTTAACTTCAACAGAAGTGCCACAAACCAGCAGCTATGCGAACAAGGATTTAAGAGCTAGGAGCAAGTTGGCTTGTACAGGAGTCAACTTACCTATTGAAAGCAGCTCTTTTTCTTTTCCGTTACCCATACGGAAACCAATGCAACCGAACTGGTCCCCACATGGCATGGCGAGGAAACGGAAGATATCCGAGGAGAAACACGAGTTTCAGAAGAAGGTATTGAAATCAACAATGAAGACTTAATAGTAAACATTTCTGGGTATGTTTTGAATAGGCAAGAAAGGTCATTGTTGAACCGTGGCCTAACATTTATACCATCAAAGACTGCAGACATGACTGACGTAGTAGTGGATTTAAAAATGTTCATAAGACAAATAGGGTTAAGTCTAATGTTTGGTAATACTATAGAAGGGAAAAGAAATGTTTTTTCAAAACCCTCTACATTTATTCCTGTAAATCATCCTATTTTAGAAGCCTTTGTAAAGGCATGTGAAAGAGATTTATTTGAACTATATAGAAATGGTAATAAACCGCAATTCTATAATTTAAGTTATGAAGAGTTTTTAAGTATAAGGGAATTACAGAATAATTCTGAAATAGTCATTAGACAAGTGGATAAAGGAGGTGCAATTGTTATACTAGATGTAGCAATGTATGACAGTAGCATGAATTTAATGTTGAGTGATAATGAAACCTATGGTGCTTTGAAAGTTCTCACTTTGAATGAGTTGATAAAAAAAGTACATGCCGAATTCTATGACATGCTGCTCTGTGGTACCATTGATTTTGATTTGTATAAGTTTCTATTGGTAGAACAACCTACTATACCCATACTCAGGGGGTTACCCAAAATACACAAAGTTTTAACTAATCCCCCAATGAGACCAATAGCCTCAGGTAGAGGCTGGATACTGGAACCAGCCTCTATTTTTGTTGAACAAAAATTGAGACCCATTGTAGATAGTACTAAAACAATATTGAGAGACACGAAAGATTTTCTTGAGAGTTACGGAGATTACTTGACTGTACAAAAGAATAGTGACAACATGGAAGATGAGTTATTAGTAACTCTAGATGTGGTCTCTTTATTCACATCGATTCCCAACAGAGTTGGGTTGGAATATCTAAGGTTATTCTTGATTAAAAAAGAAGTACATAGGAATGTGATTCTTAAGATTCTAGCACTTCTTGATTTAATATTGAATAATAATGCTTTTGTATACAAGGAAAGTTATTATCTGCAAACAAAATGGGTGGCCATGGGCACCCCTTGTGCAAACTCCTATGCCAACTTAGTGTTGGCTTATTGGGAAGATACATACATACTAGGGAATGAATATTTCTATAGGTATATAAAATATTATAAACGTTTTGTAGATGATGTGTTTTTGATTTGGGCAGGTACTGAAAGTGAACTTAATGAATTCATTCAGTACATAAATGGAACTACGACATTTTTAAGTTTTGAATGTAAACGCTCCAAATCAAATATGGAATTCTTAGATGTACAAATATGCAAAAATGAAGGCGATGTGCATTCAGAGATGTTCAGGAAGTCATGCTGGAGGAATAGTATTTTACATTGTACCAGCATGCATCCAAAACATATTTTTTCCAACATAGTGAAGGGACAGAGTCTGAGAGTCTCCCGACTTACTACTAATGAGGAAAGGTTTAATGAAACACAAGAAGTATTAAGGGAAAACTTTAAAACAAGAGGTTATAACACATTAGAGATAAATGAAGCCCTACTATCAGTTGAATCAAATAGAAATAATAGAGGCAAACCTTATTTACACAGACAGGAAAAGAATCATGACAAGAAAAGTAACATCATCGAAGGTAGGAAAAGTTACAAGAGTAACTATTCCTTATAGTAACTTAGATATGAAGATAAAAGATATAATTAGAAGGAATTGGAACATCTTAACAATAGATGATAAAATAGCGGAAATAGTGGGCGAAAGACCCAGTTTCATACATAAGAATATGAAGTCACTAAAAGGCTTCTATGTTATGAAAGTGAGGGCCAAGGACGGATTAATTCTGTAAGAATAGGAACTTTTCCTTGTAGGGGTTGCAATCAATGTTCATTCATATCGGGTAAAAAGGATTTTCAACATCCTGATACTGGTAAAATCTACAATATGAATTTTTATGCTGATTGCAAGTCAAGAGACATTATATATATTGCTATATGCCAGACCTGCTCATGCTTCTATGTGGGTATGACGAATAGAAGTTTAAGAGAACGCATCAGAGAACATGTATATGCAATACATAAAGAAAATGAGTCCAATCGTTAGCTAGCCATGTATTACAACAAGGTACATCACATAAATTCAAGTTTACGGTGTTAGAATTAATAAGAAAATCAAACAGGTTAGGAAATATTAGAAACTATACAGAGGAAAGAGAAAATAAATGGATTCTAAGATTACAGGGACACAAAGGACATGGTTTGAATGAACGTATAACATTGAAACCATTCTTGGCAGCACGTCCATACACACATTGAGCTCCAATCAAACACAGTATATATAGGACATGAAATGACAAAATATGAACATAGCTGTTTCCAAGTGTTTTTATATATGTATTTTTGAATATTAGTATGGATGAAGTTTTGTAGTTAGTGTATGTGAATGTTTATACTAATCAATTCATAATTTTGATTGTGATTTATGTTGTGTTCCATACAATATGTTGAACACAAGATGACAGGTAGATACAATTTTATTTTTGAATACAATTTTGTGTTTTTTATACATATATGTAAATACATATTTTTGAATGCATCTATATGATATATTTCTTTTGTTATATATATATATATTTTTTATACACAATAGGTTTTATATAGTTATGTGACTTTTAGCAAAAATTTAGTATTAATTAGCACAGACTTCTGATTGGTTGAATATGCTCTGAACTCAATATTTAAATGATTTGAATTTATGGCAGTTGTATAAGTCTGATGAAGCGTTCTTGAAACGTGAAAGCGCTTACTTGTTGCAGCATTAAAGTTTTTAAACTTCATTTGGCTGTGTTGAGCCTCCTCTGTTTTTGGACTTTGGATTATTGGAACTTCGGTGGAAGGCTCTTTACTCAGCGCCACTTTGTTGTTTTATACACTATACAGTTGTTAATTGGCATCTCTCTCTCTCTCCCCCACCCTATCTGCACCAATAATCTAAATGCATAAATCAACGGGTATGTTTTTCACCAAACCTACTGTTGGGGTATGTGTCCTATTGTTCTACAAATATTTAAATATTTGATTTTTAATGTTCCTGTTCAAATACTATCATTGGTGGCTTGTTGCTATCAATGTAATCTGCATGCCATTATAATGCCCATTGTGGTTTGAAATATGCATGTGTTCTGTTTGCTATGCAACTGTTTCAAATCTGTTGTTTTGGGTTAATGGGAATACCCATGCATGCTGTTATAACTTATCCTGGAATGTGTTGTTCATAACTAACCAACATATGCTGTAAGACCTCAACACCATAGCACGTCTGGGAAAGCCAATCCTAGTGGACCCGCTTGTCCCGCCCCAACTGGCCATGGTACTGGGCCCCAGCATGTCTGGGACACAACCCGGAACCTCTTCATCTGCTGATCCTGCACCACCTTTGGGTGGAACCACCTCAGGGGATGGGGCCCACCCCCCTGGGAGTGGGCACAGACAGGACACCATCACCCATAGTCAGGTCTGGTGATTGGTGTGTAGTGAGCTTTGAAAGGAGTTGGGAGATCAGCTATGCCAGCTTGAGGGCCACATGGCACTTCTTGAGGGTCAGCCTGCCCCTCCAGCTCAGCTCCCAGCGCATCCACCTTTGGGGCCGTGAAGGTGCAGTGGTGACTGCCCATGGGTGGGGACATCAGTCCCACTGTATCCACTTGGGGGCTCATGGGCATCCAATTCCCAACCACCATCCCCATCCAAGGTGTTCACCCCCCCCCCACGTGTTATATACTACCCCTGTCTGCTGTCTTGTCTGTCTTCCTACCCAACTTACCTCCACAAATATACCTACTATCCTTCCCCAACATCCCACTCTCACCTTATAAAAAAAAGGACTATCTGTCCCAAAAAAAAAAAAAGTTGCCTCATACATAGCTGCCAATTTCACACACGTGTCTACTGGACACATTTAATCAGGTCTAATTGGCTTAACAACACATTACTCTTGTCCTCACCCCTCTTTCAGGGGTTTGAGTGTCCAAATTCACCTCTAAATTCTGTACAAATGCACAGCTGTTGCTGTATCAGAAATGGACAGCTATGGACCTTCCCTGCAACTGCCCTGCACATCCCTAGCTATCTTTCATATTGTTTTTCCCTCTGCATGCCCCCTTTTTGACTACTTTCGTATCACCCTTTTTTTCTTTTCTTTTAAAGAAATTAGCATGGGGTAAGTGGGAGTAAGCTACAGTAAGCAGCAGAATGTGGCAGTAAGCAAGTTTGAGTGATGCTAAGTGATGCCTAGACAGGTTAAGCAGTTTCCCATTTAACCGTGTGTTGGCATCGCTTACCATTGCACAAACCCGCTTTCAACTGCTTAAAACTGCCTTAATCACCCTGTCTCCATCAGCTGCTGTTCTGGTCAGCAACAAAATAATCAGTGATGCTAAGTCTTGAACACAGGACCCTACACATCCTACTCAGAGTGATGTACCACCACACCATCTGAGCTGCAATGGTGAATGCTGCCTTTTCAAAATATATCATTCAGTACAGGTATAGAACAGTAGGGAACAAACTGTGGAATCAGTTATGTTTAGTATATATAAATATACAAATATAGATGTGTATGGTGATAGATAAATATGAAAAAGTATATACATCAGATATATGGAGCTATACATATAAAACACATATGTATGGAATATATACATATATATTGTTATGTAAATATATGTATAGATGTAAAAAAATTAAGATATATATATCAGTATAGGCATATGCTCATAACATGTAGTGGAGTCATACCCAGCACCAGAGCAGAGTTTATTTCTAGGCGTCAGTTTCTTCTGGCGCCATTTTTAAATATGCCATATGCCAACAGTGTTTAACATCTCCCCGGTCGTGTAGTCAGGCTGCTCAGTCTCACCACTCGGGTAGGTTTAACTACAGACTGTTCACCTTTTATGTGTGTTCTAATTGGTAAACTGCTATGGAAATGTGTCATATGTAAAATATACTGCTGACTTCTGTTCTAAATCTCTCATTGCAAAAGGGAAAGTGTGCTTATCATTATATAGGTGCACTTGGAGCACCAAATGTGTACCCTATGAGTTTATTAGATGCATATATGATTATGTTCCATACAGCTGATTCTGCCTACTGCGGTGGTGGTGCTGCGGTAGCATTGTCGCCTCACAGTAAGACGTTGTCCTGTTCGATTCTCAGCTAGACCATCTTCTGTGTGGAGAAATGCGTGAATGGGCGTACCTTCATTGAAGGTTGTGCATCAGAGCCGGCAACTCAGCACGTAAAAATCTACTGCCAATCATTAGCAGACCGGAGTTCTGCTGTGGTGACCCCTAACTGGGAAAAGCTGAAAGACACAACAACAACAGCTGATTCTGCCTAACACTGTGATAGCAAGGTGAATATTACTGCCATTTGACTAGAATTAGTAGTGGCAAACATAGCCACCTGCTTTCTGTTTGCTATGCTCGTATACATAACAGCTGTCTTGCGCTTTATCTTGAATCTTGGACTGGGAATACTTGTCCCTATAAGTGTGAGTTTCTGTTATAATGGATTATTCTACCTGACGATCCATTGTTTTGTACATGGAATCACTTATTTTTGTAGCAACTGTTGGCTTTCTGTATATCAACTGCTTTTCTTTCCTTCTGTTGGATAAACCTTATTGGACTGTGACGGCCGATTTTTATGCCGGGTACATTGAGCATTTATTCCATTTCTTAGAGCGTTTTATACCAGGTCCTGACTGGTATGCTACCATTTTGTATTTATTTCATCTTTAGCTTGGGCAGTTGTGCGAGTGAGTCTAGTGCAAAATATTGGGCTTAACGGCCAGTTTGGCAGGGTCATAGAGCACTTTGGCTCTTACAATACTTTATCGTATTCTTTTCAATTAATACGTTTCGCAGTTGTGCAAGTGAGTCTGCTAGAACATATTGGGCTGGGGTGCTCAAATTTGGTGGGACCTGAGAGCTCTTTGTACTTCTGCTTACCTCTTATGCTGTCACATCGTACCTTCTCTAATTTATAGCTTAGGCAGTTGAGTGAGGGAATCTGTAAAGACATATTGGGCTGGATGTGCCCGTAACTGGAGGGATATTAGAGCGTGTTGTAATTTTTTTTTTATGTTGTCATATTGTGCTCTCAGTAGTTTATAGTTGAGCAATTGAGCGAGTGAGTCTGGTAAACCACATTGGGCTGGGACGGCAGAATTTGGCGAGCTCATAGAGCATTTTTGTAGTACTTCTTAACTCTTACACTGCCATTTTGTATTTCCTTTAATTTAAAGTTTGGGCAGTTAAGCCAACCAACATGTTCTATTTGAAATGTTTTTAGACATAGAAACAGTGTTTTCTTCATTTCACACCGTGTGTTGTACTGTATCTCACTGTTAGACACTTGCTTGTTATTAGTACTTTATTTTCTGCTATACCTGTTGTATTATCCAGCTGCATGGTATGTAGAGAGAGTAAATTGTATGAATAAAAGTATCTATTACTGACTGCCCCCCTGCTGTACTTTAACCTTTTCTCTGCTTTCCACTACTACCTCTTTTAACTACTCTGCCTATACTTTCTATCCCTCAACCTTACTTTATCCCTCGTCTTACTCACTATCTAATATATCCTAGTTGACTTATATACTCCTCAGACTCTTGCTTACTCTTTTTCTCCTGCCAATCCCTTAACACTCATGACTCGCTATTCTTAAAATAACTTAACCCACTGTGTATCTCTCTTCTGTTTTATTTTACAGTATTCCACCCCGGGTGCTCCCTCCCTGCCTATATATTCAAAAGGAAGATCTACTCTTTAAACCCAGAAGAACTCCCAGAATTTGCCTGCTAGCCTTGGTCTCCTACTAAGTAACCTACTGGAAGGACTCCCTATAACAAACTAAATGAATGTATGTAACCAAATAAATTACCTTTGAACTCATTGTTTAGCTATTACTAGTACCCATTTATTGTGCTTGTATGCCCTCCTGAGTGTGCGTTCTTTAAAGCAGCCTACTGCAGACCATTTGCTACCCCCCCCTCTCCATTCACTAAACCCTTGAAACCACTTGTTCCACATAAGGCCTATAAATCTCTTTTACCCCTTATCCTTTATTACTACTTTCTACCACTAGGTGGCAGCACCTTAACAATACGTACCCAGAAAGAAAATTGTTCTTAAGTGGCCTCTGTACCTAACGCTGGCTATCATAGGTCTCAACCTCTTAAGTGGCCAATGTGGAACACAGACCCTAACAATGTGTGACAAATGGTCAAAATGTGGAACACCCTATTTTTGCACTGCGCGAAAATGCGCCATTGCCATGGAGCTTGGTAGAACTGTAACATTCAATACCACACTTCTCAGATCCAAAAACCTTTGATAATCTTCAATACCATAACCACACCATAAGTAAATGAAACAGCACTTAGAAAATGTAGTAAATGTGATTTTTATTTTTGTAAACAGACATATTGCAATTCACACAAAGTGTAGACCAAGTTAAACATCCTATTCCTATCATATGTCTGATGTAGACTTACTGTAATACTGTATGCTGCTGTGGCTTTCTTGGCAGCCTCTAACACATGTAGTAAATGTGATTTTTATTTTTGTAAACAGACATATTGCAATTCACACAAAGTTTAGACCAAGTTAAACATCCTATCATACGTCAGATGTAGACTTATTGTATGCTGCTGTGGCTTTCTTGGCAGCCTCTAAAACAGGTTTTGGCAGCTTAATATCACAGACATCCAGTTCTTCATTCATTTTAATTGCCAACAAAGAGTTCAGTGTTTTTACACTCAGAGACTGGCGCAGTTCAGTTTTCACTTTCCGCACCATACTAAATGCCCTTTCTGCTTGTGCATTAGAGTGTGGCAAGCAAAGTAGGCTCATCGTCAGCTGCTTAAAGAGTGGCAGTTTCCCTTCAGTGCAAAGGTCCCTCAGAAGGTGTGCGCAGTACTGTGACATACATGAGTGGGGCCCATCTACTGGGCCTGTCAGATTCTCAGTGCCCTCGATCTGATATTGGGTGAACTCATCGATTAGTTGTTCGGCCTCAACATCATTTTCACATACACCCAGACGGAAGCCAACATCTCTGACAAGCCCTGAAGAAATGTCCAATTTTTTGGCTGGATTAATAAGTAATTTAATAAGTAATAAGTAAGTCTTTCAGTAAGTGATCCTGCATGGGAAACTTTTTCAGCATTTTCTGCAGCACTGCAGCATAAAAAGCTGCAACTTTTTTATAAAAGTTAAATTCAATGACTGTGCCAGCAATATCCTCCTCATGGCTGTTCATGTACTGCTTGACTTCATAGCCAATACTAAGTTCACCATTTGGTAGAACACAGCTACTGTCAGTCAACACTGACACATCACTGTGTTTGATTAGTCTGACAGCAGATGCAGGTCTGAGGAGTCTGTCAGCATACTGCTGCAGGAGTTTATGCACAGTGGCATGCAGTGTCAGCAGCTGACTTTCTCTGCTCTGAAGCTGTATGTTGAACTCCAGTAAGGGTTCCAGTGCATACTTAAGGAACATAAAAATCATATGCACTTCATGACTCTGCAAGTTTTTAGAAATTAAGTCAATCTTAGCAGACCTTGGCTCTGCAGACAGAAAATATGAATTTAACGCTGGCCACATGTCCAGGGTTCTGTTAATAACCTTACCAAGACTGAGCCATCTAGTAGGTGCATGTCTAATGATCTTGAGGGGGTCAGTATCTGTGAACAAAGCAAATTCCTGAAGTTTTTGTTGTCTTTGTGCACTGGAAATGAAATGGCAATACAGATCTGATACAAGTTCTTCAACTGGTGAATGTAGTGCTTTTACAGCAGCCTTACTACAGAGATCTGCCAAGTGGCAGAGACACCCCATGTTTACAATTGTGGGCTTCACCTCCTTTAAACGAGACAGCACAGAATTGTGTTTTCCAATCATTGAGGCAGCATTGTCTGAAGAAAAGCCCACAATGTTGGAAACTGGAATGTTAAATTTTGTCAGGCTGGACATTAAAGAATCAAACATTGCTTGTCCAGTTCCGGACACACATTCTGGCATATCAAGGAACCTTGTCACATTTTTGCTTGCCTTTTCATCAAAGTAACCAACAAGGATGACTAACAGTTTGTCATCTCCCATGTCTGTGCTTTGGTCCATATACACACAGAATGGTGATTTCTGGCAGGCTGCTGCAGCATCATTCTGGTAATGAGGCCCCAGCACATCCCGTGCAATGCATGCTGCCTTTGTCGCTCCACATGTCATTTTACGGAGAACATCTTGATCCTCTCCACACTTCTTCATAAATTTCAGGATGTGTTCTCCTGCTGCAAATGATAAGTTGTGTTTAGCAAGGAGAGACACAAAACCAACCTCTGCCTCAACCACCTTTGTACTTGCTAAACTCTGTGGTCCAAAGAAATCCACCATAGATCTTCCAGCTGCATGCTTGCAATTCTGCCTGTGTTTCTCACTGTTAGCATGTCGTTGCAGGTCATGTCGGCCCCCATGATGGATTGTGAAATCCGTGTTACAAGTCTTGCAGAAGGCAAATTTCACTCCGCGCCTACTCATAGAAAGCCAGTCAAAGGCACTTGCCCAGCTTGGCTGAAAAATTGTGTATCTTCTCTTCTTTGGGGTGTGAGCTGTATCTACATCCCTGTCCTCACTGCAGTCTGGGTAGTCTATACCTAGCAGGTATGCAAAACAGTGGTGTTAGACAATGAAACAAATGGGACTAAGTGCAGAAAGGAAAATTACAAGATGTCCTCAATAGCAAAAATATAAGACAATAGGGCCATAACCTACCCATATCACTGGAAGTTTCCTGACTTTGCACCCTCTTCTCTTGCTCATCTCTGCTCCTTTTGTTTACTATAAAGGCTTGCATGCTTCACTTCCTTGCCTCAATGACCTTTCAATCCTCTGGTGCTCACTTGCCCACCTATCTTTATCCAAAAACAAAGTCAATTAGTTTCAGAGACGTACGAGGGTGACAAGCAGCAAAAACATACAAACACTTTAAAAACTGCTCTTAATAAACCTAGAAAGTTGCTACAAGGACCTGTCATTGCATACAGTCCCCCCCCCCAAAAAAAAAAAAAAAAAATATATATATATATATATAAAATAGACATTGGGGACAAGCAGCAGACCTGTCTTTGCATACAGTTTCTCCAAAAGAAAAAAAGGCAATTACTTTGAGACGTACTAGTGGACAAGCAGCAGAAACATGCAAACATTTTAAAATATTGCTCTTATAAACCTAGAAAGGGCAATTACTTTCAGAGACATCCTAGGGTGACAAGCAACAGAAACATACAAACACTTTAAAAACTGCTCTTAATAAACCTAGAAAGTTGCTAGAACAAGGACCTGTCATGGCATACAGTCCCCCCCCCAAAAAAAATATATATAACAGACATTAGGGACAAGCAGCAGAAACAGACACTTTAATGTTGTTGTTTTAAACTTAGAAAAGTTGCTAGAACAGGATCTGTGGGACAAGCAGCACAAATACAGACTAAATATTGCTTACACACTAAAAGTTGCTAAAATCACAGGGTCTGTGCTAGCATAAGGAAATGTTTGCAACTATTACAGCCTAAAACACTTACCTCTGCTCTGTCTATCACTTCAGCTGAGCTCCTCAACTCAATACAATTCAAATACACAAAGTTGAAAATCCCGGTTGTCCAGCAGCACAGCAGAAAGAAAAATCTCAGCCCTTGTATAACACTGCAAACAGACTTCTCTCGCCGAGTCACCTCTCCTGGCAGGCAGGCTAACTTCCACTGACTCCCGTCTTCTTCTCCCCTGATGTCTTCGATCTGGACTGCAACTGGCACCGCTCCTTCCTTCTTCCAGCCTAGTGTTGAAATTGAAACTCCAACGATCGAACACAAAAAAGTAAAATTTGTGATTCCTGGAAGCCTTTTTCAAGCCATCATTTTGGTGCGAAAAGGCTTCCAGGAACATGATTGGCCACTATTTGGGAGCTCTCATTGACTCCCGTCCTCCTCAGATTCTCTACTTGATTGGCTCATAGACAGAGTTCGCGATTGGCCGTAAATGCGGTCTACGAGCCAATCAAAAACTACAGAGACAGCCAACATGGATAGCAGCAGAGCTATGCATTGGTTTGTATACCGCAATGCCAGTTGGCAGTAATTGCGGTACACAAACCAATCAAAAGCCTTGTAGCAGAGCCACAGCTGTTCAATGCGGAACAGTGGCTTTGCTCTTCATTAAATGCGGTGCGTTCCGCATAATCCGGAGCACTTGGATGCTCTGGATAGGACCCACAAGATCAAAATAGGTACAATCACCTCAGACAGCAGACCTGTCACTAGTGGTGTCCCCCAGGGATCTGTTCTGGGACCCCTACTGTTTGGCATCTATTTCTCAGTGGTCCAGGCAAAGGCAATGGGCCTATGGCTGACCAAGTTTGTGGATGACTGTAAATTGGGTGCTGTTACTGACTCCCAAAATGATGTTAACATACTGCAAGAGGGTCTCACAGCTACAAATAGCTGGTGCCAAAGTCATGGCCTTAAGTTAAAAACAAAAAAAATATTACCATACTATTTGGCAAAAACAGGGCCCATAATGATTACCACATCAACAGCAACCCCCTAAGAACAGAACCTGTGGTGAGAGACCTGGGTACTCAGGTTGACAACAATCTCACATTCGACCATCATGTGGCTGTCAGAAAAGCCTTTTACTTGGTTCATCTCATAAGTCAAGGGGTTGCATCCAGAAAAAAAGGAGGTTATTACCTCTCTGTACTCCTACCTCGTTAGACTTATAATTGAGTATAATACCCCGTTTGGTATGTACTTCTCCAAACACCTGCACCAACTGGACAGGCCACAGAAATACCTCACAAAGAGAATCCAGGGCCTCCAACACCTGTCCTATGCGGAAAGGCTCAAATCACTGTCATTTTATTCAGTATCATACAGATTGCTCAGAGGTGATATTTGTCTCACCTACAAGGCAATATCGGACCCTGCCCTACTAGAGATGCTCCATATCCATAAGTCTAACTCCTGGTGCATTACCTGCTTGATAGGGCTAAATCTAATATGCAACATCAACAAAACCTGCTGAAGAGACATGTTTGTCTCACAGAGGCTGCCCCATCTCTGGAACAGACTTCCCATACATGTCAGAGTATCTCGCTGACCCTCTTCAAGTGCAGCCTTGATGAATGGATGGGAAACCACAAATTTGTCCCAGGGGTTCCACCTTTGTCCCTCACTGACAGGGTTGACAGGTGCTGACTGAGGTTTCTTTTTTGGGAAGAAACTCTTGGCTAGGCTTATAAGGGCCCCAGAGCCATTAGCCTAGTAACCCCCTATGATCTTAAGTCTAAATTTGGAGGAGTAGGGATTTCTTGACTATTTGGTAGGAGGCTGGAGGCAACAATATGAGATGTGAGTACAAAAGAGAATGTTTTGTTGCATACCAGCTTTCTGCTGTAAAATACTGCATGCCAGATACAAGTTTATACATTAACAGTCCTCTGGAGTCTGGAGTAACATTTATTTCTTTTCTTGACCTTAAATGTAGCTTCACACCTTTACTCTAGCTCTCTAAAACACTTTGGCATGATACTGTATACAACCATTGCATGTTTTTAGCTCATATTTAAACTAAATGATACAGATGTCAAATTTCTCCCAAAAAGCCACATTTTATACATTATTCATAATTGCCATATAACTCACAGTAGAAAAGACAGTCTGTGTTTCTGAAAATCTTTTGTACTTATTAAAAAGGTGTAAAATCAAAAACTGACCTTTATCTGACCAGCTTCATTTTGTAGAAACTAAACCTCCTATAATCTGGATATGTTCTATCCCTTTCAACAAGCTAAAGCACCTTCAAGCCTGGTATGAAGGCCAGTTGGAAGATTTTTTTTACACTTGATTCTTGGGTATATACCCCTCACACAAACACACTCCTACAAATATGTGCGGGTGCACACACACACACACACACACACACACACACACACACACACACACACACACACACACACACACACACACACACACAATAAAAGACGTGCACACATACACACATACACATTGACAAAATATCATATGAGATAAAATGTTTTTATGTGCATGTCTTAAATCATAGAAACTCATTTCTAAATTTTAGGAAATGTCCACTACAGGACAATCTCTTTTTGATTGCTAAACTTAATTTAGGGCAGATTCTATAAGACTATAACTATAAACTTTTACAGTAAATCCAAAATTTCACAAGTCATAGGTAATAACATCAAATGTCCAAGCAAAAACTTGCATTACATTTATATTCGATGACTTAACAAGCTTAGGAAATACTAGTAAGTAGATATAACATGCAGGCGCACAAGTATTTTTTTAACTGGAATTGAGAATGTGTGCACCAATCGTATGGATAAAGAGTTGTGTAATTCTACACTCTTTCAAGAAAGATTATTCTTAGAAGTACTACTGTACAACAGGATGCCTCTTACACAGCAAAAGTGACTTCCATACCTTCTAAAGATATTAATGACAGATATGTAGCTTTTCTTTTAACTGATACAACCCATTATTGAAAACAGTGCTGCTTTTTGTAGCCTTCAAACAAGCCACCTTAAATAGCTTGAAAAGAAGCAATGATTCCTTGCTGGAAAAATCAAAAGGTTTGAAAACTTGAACTGTTCAGTACAACTGCAAGAACTGCCATTATACAATTTATACTCTATGATTATAATTTACTCAGAGGAAGCAGCTGCTATAAGGCATTGTCTGCTCTAGCTCCATCTGAAATTCTAAACAGTTTCTATTATAGTAGCATTTTGTGCCACTGTTTAATGTCCCCTATTTACTTTGGCTAGTTTGTCCTCTGAGACACTTCACACATTGCAGATTCTTATTACCTTTCTGTAAAAACATTACTTAGTTTGAATACAGCTCAGCTGAGCTCACCTCACGGTTGTATTATATGCTGCTTTGCTTGCTTGACTAACCTGTGTTATGTGACCACCAGACAGCCGCAAACAGACTTCTCTCACCGACGAAGTCAGTCACCTCTCCTGGCAGGCACTGGGGCAGGCTCCGACACCCGTCTTCTTCTCCCCTGATGAAATGTCTTCGATCTGGATTCTCTGCAACTGGCACCGCTCCTTCCTTCTTAATCCGGCCTAGTATTGACTCCAAGTTCTCCAACGATCAAGATGGAACACAAAGTAAAATTCCCTCCCGATTCCTGGAAGCCTTTTTCAAGCCATTAATTTGGTGCGAAAAGGCTTGCAGGAACATGATTGGTCTCCATTTGGGAGCTCTCATTGGCTCCTGTTCTCCGCATATTCTCTACTTGATTGACTCGTAGACCGAGTTTGCGAATGGCCGTAAATGCGGTCTATGAGCCAATCAAAATTAAAAACTGCAGAGCACAGCCAACGTGGATAGCAGCACAGCAGAGCTATGCATTGGTTTGTATACCGCAATGCCAATTGGCAGTAATTGCGGTACACAAACCAATCAAAAGCCTTGTAGCGGAGCCACAGCTGTTCAATGCGGAACAGCGGAACAGTGGCTTCACTCTTCATTAAATGCGGTGCATTCCGCATAATCCGGAGCACTTGGATGCTCTGCTGGCTATACTTTCCACTTTTGTAAATATATACTCCCTACTCCCTTTACTTTTGTATATCCACTCCCTTCTTGATATATCTCAAACTCTCTTTTTTTCACCTTGTTAACCTCATTTCTGTGTTCCTATATAGTAATCATTACCTACCCACTTACCTTCTTTATTGATTCCTATTACTGATACTTTTTCTGTGCTCTACTATCTTGACTTGCGGCAACCCACTCCGTTCCCCTACCCTACCCCCAAATCTCATCCACCCCACTACACCTAAACTTATACTCCTTAAACCACACTCCTTGCTCAATCAACCAACCAACCACTAACTCCTTCCCCTTAGATACCCCACCCCTACTTCAACCACACCCTCTTTCTCAATCAACCGACTAACTCCTTCCCCTTAGATACCCCACCCCTACTTCATCCTACAATTTTAAAGCTACTTCACACCTTACATTACCACACTCTACCTTCTTTACCTGAACTATAATCTTTAATAAACTTCACACTGTTGGTCTACCCTTCTCTCCCACTACTTCCTAAACTAGACCTTTATAGCATACTATCTCCTTCAAGCTTATCTATCTCTTATCTACATCCTCCTCATGGCCCAAGTGCTAAAAACTACTTCCACACATCTTCTACTCACAACAATTATCCTACTTTCACTATCTATTCCCTACACTCTAACCATCTATGAAATTCTTCACTTAGTAAACTTCACCTCACTCCCCAGCAAACACAATCAGTTTCTCACGTTTACACCCTAAACCATATAAACATGACCTCTACTTCCACCTACACACTTCCAAAATTTCATAGATCCACCCACATCATCTATTTCCAAGGCAAAAAAAGTAATAACTACTATAAAATCACAAGGATTATACAAAAACCTCAACAAAACCCCCTATTAGATGGTGACATTCATCCTAACCCTGGCCCTACAAATAAATTCACTAAGGTACCACATAACCTAACACTCAATACCCATACCCAAACAAGACCCTCCAACTCCCTCATGATAGCCCATCTTAACATCTATAGTATTAACAATAAAATAACCCACCTTCATGCACTCTTAGAAATACACTCATTTGACATCCTCTGTATTACAGAAACTTGGCTAAAGCCTACTACTCTCAACCAGGAAATAAACCCATCTGGATATAACATTCTGAGATGTGATCGGATATCCAAAAAGGGTGGAGGATTAGCCATCCTCTACAAATCTGAACTTCAGCTTACAACCTTTAATGCATACCTACCCTCAAATACC
This sequence comes from Protopterus annectens, assembly GCF_019279795.1. Lineage (NCBI taxonomy): Eukaryota > Metazoa > Chordata > Ceratodontiformes > Protopteridae > Protopterus > Protopterus annectens. The sequence goes on from NC_056726.1 coordinate 151,636,280, forward strand.
AACGCAGAAACCCTTAATGTCAAACTACATATCAACAACTGCCAATCTATCTACATAATTTGCTCCTATCTGCCCCCTGGAAATAATATTAACACTCTGGAAAATATATTCAGTTGCCTCTCCACTCACCAACCTCAGGAAACAATAGTACTAGGTGACTTTAATATAGACTGGGCTACTTGTAGCTCACCTAATCCTACCTCCCACATCAATCTATATGGCTTTTCCCAAATTATAAGCACCCCTACTAGAATCCATAAACCGAGTAATAAAGAAAGCACCCTAGACTGGATCCTTATAAATAGTCACCCCGATGCTTATATACCAGGTACCCTTCCAGATGACATTAATGACCACTCCCTGACATTTATAGTTAAACAAATATTTCATAGTCCCAATCCAAATTTTTTCAAAACCTCACGCTCAAAAAAACATTTTAATCAAGAAAACTTCCTAAAAGAACTTAATGCATGTGACTGGTCACCAGTTCATCATCTTCAGTTAGAAGAAGCAGTATCTTACTTCAATACTAAATTCCTACACATCCTTGATTGCCATGCCCCCTCTCGCTCTACCAGAATACGAACCAAAACTACTCCATAGCTCACCAAAGAAACGAGACAAAAGATTCTCCTACGTAATAAAATATGGGCCAAATGGAGAGCGTCAAAAAACCCAGCAGACCATCTTTACTTTAAACAGTTACAAAATACCACTAAAATAGAAATTCTGCTAGACAAAAAATACTACTACCTTCACCTACAACAAACCCACCAACATAAACAACAAAAGTTCTGGTCAGGCATTAACAAACTGTTTCATCCAGGCCATTCCAAAACTCCCACCCCATCAGGTATAACCCAGGATAACCCTAAACACATTGCTGATACCTTCAAAAACTACTTCACTGAAGCTACTCAAACTCTAGCAAATACACTACCCCCTGTCAGCACTAACCTATCAATAAGTATAAATAGCCCAGCTCCTTCATTTCATTTAGAACCAGTGCCAACATCCCTCATCTGCTCCCTCCTACAAAAACTCAAACCTTGTACCCCTTCAGCTGACCATCTACCAGGTGAATACCTACAAATTGCATCTAAAGCCATTGCCTATCCTATACCCATCCTTATAAATAGAACAATTACTGAAGGAACAATCCCCAATATCTGGAAAGTTTCACACATCATCCCTCTGCATAAGGATGGTTCCTCTATGGAGATTTCTAACTTTCGACCAATAGTCTTACTCTCTCCAATAGCAAAAATAATGGAAAAATGTGTCCACCGGCAGTTGCTCACCCACCATCTCTCTAATAACTTACTTGCTAACTGTCAGCATGGTTTTAGACCTCACCATAGTACTACCACTGCCTTGCTATCCTTTTCTGACTGTATTAACAAACATTGTAATAACAACTCTCTTTCATCTGCATTATTTATTGACCTGTCAAAAGCCTTCGACATGGTTAACCATCACCTACTTATTGATATACTAAAATCCCTATCTCTTGACCCACATGCAATACTTTGGTTTAAATCATACTTAGATAACAGACATCAAGCTGTTCTCTGGGATAATAATTTATCCTCACCCCTTCCAGTCAACAATGGAGTGCCCCAAGGCTCCATATTAGGCCCTCTTCTCTTTTCAATCTTTATTAATGATCTTAACTCTAAAATTCCTCAAGCCACCTGCATGCAATATGCAGATGATTCAACTTTAATATGCTCTGCCAACTCTGTTTCCTCACTCCAGACCCTCACCCAAACTGTATTTCATACTGTTGAAAATTGGTTCATGAGTCATTGCCTCCTCTTTAATCCTAAAAAAACTAAATTATTGCTCTTTACTCCTAACCAAAGGTCTCCACAATGTCACTTCACAGTAACTTCTAACAATGGAACGACCATATCCCCATACACTACAACCCGACTCTTAGGTATTACAATAGACCACAGCCTTAGCAATGATGATCATATTAATACTACTATAAAATCAGTCAACCAAAAACTAGGATCCCTTTATAGAATCAAACCCTTCCTCACACCACTAGCCAGAACTACCATTGCCCAAACCCACCTTATCTCTACTCTGTTTTACGCCTCTGCCATTTATACTAACCTATCTAAAAACAACCTTAGCAAACTTGCAACCAGCTATAATAACATTGCCAGATTTGCCACTGGCTCCCCTTTTAGAACCCATCACTATCACAACCTTAAAAAGCTAGGATGGTTAGAACTACAGAATCAACTACTTTCTCAACAACTATTACCCAAAAGATTCTCTACCACCCTAACAAGACTCCTATCCTCACTGGTATGGTTACCCCATATAATAATCTGGCAACACTACGCTCTGCTAATAAACTGCTAGTCTCTACTACTAAATCTAACAACAAGGCTGGGGACTCACTATTCTCCAACACAGTGGGAAAAACCAGGAACCAGATTCCTAAAGAATTATCATCACTTTCTTCCACACTACTCTTTAAAAAACATCTTAAAGAATATCTCAAAACACACTGGCTATGTCCCTGCTCTAACCCAGACTAAAAGTCTATTTCCCTATCTTCCACTCCATCTCCCATCTCCCACTCCCCTATCTCCCACTCCCCTTACCTCTTTGCTCTGCTGTTTTATTATGCCTAGCAATTGCAACTAGAACTCTAACCACTTTCTAGCATTAAAGAGACTTCCTCTCAACACTGTTTCATGACTTACTTCTCTAAAAGAACTCTCCTCCTATTTTCTAATATAAAATAATGTAATGTAACTTCCTTCTATAATGTATTCTAAGATACTGTTGCCTACATTGGAGCTTTTCTCCCCAGGCCTCTACTGAATATGTACTGTATGTTAATATTAGATTGTATGCCTGTAACCATGCCTCTAATTTAAGATAATTATTGGTATTCTTTATCATCTTATTTATGCTATCCAAAGTTTTCTTTTCCAGGTAAATCTTACACAAACTTTGTATTGTCTATTCTAAGAGAATGTAATGCAATATCTGTCTATTTCATATTCTGTATGCTATGATACTATTTCCTATGTTGGAGCTTTTCTCCCCAGACCTCTACTGAAAATGGACATATATCCAGTTAGACCAACCCGGTCAACAAATGTAAAATAAAAAAATAAATAAATAAAATAAAATAAATAACTCTCCACCTCTTAGTGTAAGAATTCTGGACAAAGGCTGTAAAAATGGGGGGGAGACAATGGGCCAGGACCAGGGACATAATGTACGTACTGCAGTTATAAATGTTGAATGTTGCTACAGTAACAGGGTTTGTGTCAGCATACATGTTCAGAAGGATGTGAGTTCTGAAACTAAATGTATGTCATCATTTACTGACAGAAATCCTCACATCAATACAGTGATTTGTCACATAAATGAAAATAATTATTCTGTGGAACAGAACAGAAATATGAGCAATAAACCTGGACAGTCTGAAATAATCTGGCCAGTTGAGAGGTATGCTCAGAACCCCTTAGTGCAACAAATCTGGACCAAGCTTGACAAAGGGGGGGGGGGCAGTAAAGCCATGAAACTGGGAACATATCCCAAATACTGGAGTAGATAAGGTGACACACTAGATGCAGTAAAACCCTCCTGTCTGTTGTAATATATATTGACTGGAACAGCCTAAGTCCAAAACAAAATTACTCCCCACTAGTTACTGACATAAATCTTCACATCATCTCATTGATGTGTCAGACATGCACAACACATATGGGGGCCAGGCAACAGTACATCTGATAAATATTTGGACATAACATCACAGTAGGGAAACTACAACGAGTTGCTAGGCATGTCACCAAACACTGTCTAAACTACAGGCAGACTTACACAACACTAACCAAATTTTGCTATGTGGGAATACACATGTAACTGCAAATATATCAGGCACTACTGAGATGTAACAGCATTGACAAACAGACCAGTGTGAACGTGCATACCCATAACCAATCTCACCACATTCAAAGTGACATACTGGTAAGCCACATGAACAGTACAGTATATGGACTGTGTGAACAAAATCATCAGCGTTTTGCCACTCACACACTACCCCTATATATACTGGCCAAATTAACAGTGTAGTCTGATGCCTGACTGTAGTATAGGACATGTGTTAGTCTGCCCCTACAAACATATACAGCTGAAAGAGCACCAGAAACTGGATCAACATGCAAAGTCAGATAGAAAAGGACCCATAACACTTGCATCTACCCCCCTCCCTACACAGGCCAAATAACACATTCACAATACACGGCTATACAATCCTGACAGTCTGTCAACAATTTCCATAAATACACAGTCCTCTCAACTGAATAGAGTCTCACAGAACATCCAGGCTTTGTCCTCATATATAAGGCCTCCTACATATAACATGTCTGGAAGTGTGATACATCACTGGGATGATATCAGGAATGAAGTCTCTACATAATGATATACCATACATATCCACCTCTTACAGCATGACATCTGGACAAAGCCTGACATACTTGGTGGGCAGAGGCCCAAACACAGGGACATTATTGACATATTGCTGTTATAAAATGAGAAAGTTGCTGGTGTAACAGGGTTGTTGTAACATATCTGTTCTGAGAGCTATGAAGTCAGAAACACACATGGATGTTAATGACTGCAATCCTCAGCATATTCTACTAAATTTCCAAGGCCAAAAAATGTGTGGGTAACACATTAAATATAAGAGTCCAAACTCTGGCCAGTCTGCAGATAGCTCTACAGTTGAGAGTTATGTCAACCACATAACACTATCAGACTTAAATTCATGCAGAACAGCCATATCCACACAAATCCTCTCAAACTAGCATTACTTCAACTATATAAAAGCATAATTATCTTATTATATTATTTTATTGTTTTTAATTCACAGCTTAATAAACTTGTATTGTTTAATTGAACTCTGATTCTGATTGGCTGTAGGCAACTTTTAAATATGAATGAGTAATGATTTTAGTTGTCTGATGAAGTAGCTCTGGCTGCGAAAGCACTCACCATTGTCTGTATCTTGTTTGTGGATTAAATTTGAGCTTTATTTATACCTGCCTTGGTCTGGTGCCACTTATATTTTCTACATTGGATTGGATATTAGTCTTTCTGGAGGACCAGTTTGCCTGCACCACAGTGTTGTTTTTTTTCTTTTTATATAGCAGCAATACTTGCATTCTGTCCCTATGTCTGGAGCATTCTCCACCAGTTTGTTGGGCTGTCTCCACAGTGTTTGTTGTAAGAGGCATTTCCAACTACCCTCTGTGATGCTATTTGTCACACACCTCCATGAAGTCCTCCTCACAGGCAAAGAAAAAGGGCAATGCCCACATGAAGTGCTCATTTATAGGAGTGTGTTTCCATGCTATTGGGTATGAGTATGATACCACAGCTGTTCTACATGCAGTTAGCAAGTGGGGGACTTCAACTGGTGCTCAGGCCATCAGCTGTTCATGAGCATTACCTACAAAAGGCAAGCTGCTGCCTATACAAAAAAGATCATCTGTCTCAGAGACACACACACACACACACACACAAACAAACAGACAGACACACACACACTGAAATAGGGTTACCACCTGTCCCACTTTGTGAAGAGCAGTCCTTCTTTGGGCAGTTGTGTCCTGCAAAAAAAAAATGGCAAATGTCCTGAGATTTTAGGGGAAAATTATATCCTATATTTTATGTAATAGTTGCATAAAACAGTTATTCTGTATTTGAAACACCTAAATGTTATAAGAAACAGAATAAGCAACTCAAATGCTACAGGAATAAGCTTTTATTTAGGCAAAAAGTGAAGTTCTGTCCTTTGTACTGGCTGTGGGTATGTTTTGGCCTGCAACATCTGATGTTTGTACCACAGTTGTCCCACTTTGGTCATTTGTGACAAACCTACACTGAAACTGATGGATTATACCAACTGAACTGAAAAAAAACACAGGCATATCAAACAATTAAGCATGTAATGAAATGTAGTAGGAGGTATGTAAATGTGGAAGATAGGAAGTTCAAACAATATTATGTCTCAACAACACATGTTGTTTTTCTTTTCGGCTTTTCCCGGTTAGGGGTCGCCACAGCAGAACTCCAGTCTGCTAATGATTGGCAGTCAATTTTATGGTGTCGAGTTGCCAGCCTGACGCCCAACCTTCAGTGAAGGCACGCCCATTCACACATGTCTTTTGGAGGCCACTCGAACGCGGGGAGGACATGCAGAGTCCACACAGTAAGGCACTCTCCACACACTAGCTGAGAACTGAACGGGAGAACCTCTTGCTGTGAGCAACAACGCAGCCACTGTACCACTGCGGCTTCATCTCTCAACAACACATGCTGTACTGATATATTGCTGAGCAGAACCTATGGCCATAGCATCTGTGTCTGTCTGCAGTGACATAGAACACAGCTCAGGGCCCTGAGTCACCCCAGGAAAGGATGTCTCACATATGACCACTACTGGAGTGTGTGTTGCACAATACTGACTATGACACTGCTAGGCCAACTACTGGGATGTCACAGATATCCATATGTTAATTGTCAATACAAATATGATGTACATATTTGTCTCAGACATGTGATGGACCTATACAGGGTACTTGTATACTGAAATACTGTTGCAGCTGTGTGTGTTGAACTGCATGTGATATACTGAGCTCATACAATTCAACTGTCCAGTGTTATGCACACTGACCATATGTGTGCCTCATATTTGTAATTATGTCATCAAGGGTTGTGTTATGTCTGGCAAATAATTGTAACCCTTTGAACACTGGCATTACAATATCATCTTCTCTTTCATTTGGCTGTAACCATTAGTGGTTGCCACAGCAGATTATCTGTCTCCATCTCTTCCAGTCCTCTGCATCTTGGTCTGTCACACCAACCACCTGCATGTTCGCTATCACCACATATATACACCTTATCACAGACCTTCCTCTTTTCCTCTTACCTGGCAGCCTCATCCTTTCTCAAATATACTCAGCATAACTCCTCATCACATGTCCAAATCAACATAATCCTGCCACTCTCTGGCTTTGTCCCCATGCTGCCCTACCTGAGCTGAACCCCTAACATGCATATTACTAATCCTGTCCACCCTCATCACATCCAGTGCAAATCTTAACATCATTAACTCTGCTACATCCAGGTCTGACTTGTTTCTCTTTTTTCAATGCCAATGTCTCCAACTCATATAACATTGCTGATCTCACTACCCTCTTGATCTTCCCTATCACTCTTAATGGTACTCGTCTGTTACAAATCACACCCGAGACTCTTCTCCACCACCCACATCCTGGCAGTACTCTCGTCTTCACCTCTCCCCCATACTCGCCATACTCTGAACTGTTGTTCTCAAATATTTACACCTATCCACTTTTGCAAACTGTACTCTCTGCATCCTCACCATTCCTCTATCCTCCCTCCCATTCACACACATATATTTCATCTTAGCCCTGTTGACCATCATTCCTCCCCTCTCTAGACCATACCTCCACCTATCCAGGGTCTCCTCAACCTGTTCCCTACTCTCACTACAGACCAGAATGTCATCAGCAAACAGCACATTCTACAGGGACTCCTGTCTGATCATGTCTGTCAACCTCTCCATCACCACTGGAAATAAGAAAGGGTTCATATTTGATCCCTGATGTACTCCCACATCCACCTTAAATGCACCTGTCACTCAGAACTCACCAGTGTCACACTAGCCTTGTACATATCCTGTAGCATTCTTATAGATTCCTCTACCACTCCTGACCACCTCATACAATACCACAACTCCTCTCTAGGCATCTTGTCATATGCTGTCTCTAAGTCCACAAAGACACAATGCAGCTACTTCTGACCTTCTCTGTATGTCCCCATCAACACTCTCAGAGCAAACATCACATCTGTACTGCTCTTTCCTGGCATGAAACCATACTGTTGATCAGTAATCCTCACCTCCCTTCTTAACCTAGCTTCCACCACCCTTTACCATTACCTCATGCTGTGACTGATCAATGTTATCCATCTGCAGTTACTACAGCTCTGCACACCACCCTTATTCTCATAATCAGTACCCAAACACATTTTGTCCACTCCTCATGCATCCTCTCACTTTCCAAGATTACAGTAAACAATCCAATTAAAAAGAAACTGCCATTTGTCCTAAACACCAGTAGCTTTTCCATTCTTAAACCTCTTCATAGCTATCCTTACTTCCCCCTTGATAATCTGTTGCATGTCCTGATTCACCATAAGCACATCATTCAACCTTCTCTCTCTCATTCTCTTCATTCAACAGCCCATCAAAGCACTGGTTCCACCTGCTCAAAACACTCTTCTTGATTGTGAGTACACTTCCACCATTATCCTTTATCAGCCTTATTTGCTGCACATCCTTCCTAGCTACATGCCTCTGTCTAGCCAATTGGTACAGGTCCTATTCTCCATCCCTGATGTCCAACCTTACATACAACCCTTAAGATGCCCAATTCTCAGCCTTTGGCACCACTCTCTTTGCCATGCACCCCATCTCCCTATATAGCTATCTACTTTCTTTATCTGTCTGACAATCCCACTTCTCCTTGGCCAATCTCTTTCTCTGTATACTCCCCTGTACTTCCTCATGCTACCAACAGGTCACCTTGTCCTACTTCCTCTGTGCAGATGTCACACCAAGCCCCATTCTACTCATCTCCCTTACTAGCTCGGATGTAGTTACCCAGATATTTGCTATGTCTTCACTGCCACTCACTGCCTATCTTAACTCTTCCCTGAACTACACCTCACAATCACCCTTTCTCAGTATCCACCATTTGATCCATGGTACTGCCCTCACACTCCTCCCCCTCTAACTGATCACCAATGTCATCCCACAGACCAACATTCCATGCTGTCTAACTACACTTTCCCGTCACCACTTTACAGTTACCAATCCCCTTCAAACAGGCCTACCTGCATAGGAGATAATCCACCTCTGTGCATCTTCCTCCACTCTTGTATATCACCCTATGCCCCTCAGTCCTGTAAAACTACATATTCACCATAGCCATGTCCAACCTCTGTTGCAAACTCCACCACCATCTCACCTTCTGCATTCCTTTGCTTAACACCATGCCTACACATTACTTCTACATCCCCTCTGTCCCCTTTAACAACATGCCCATTTAAATCTGCTCCAATCACCACTCTTTCACCCTTGGGTCCACTCATCACCACTTCATCCAACCACACCAAAGTACATCTGTCTCACCCATCACACATGCAATTAGCGGAGCATATGCACTAACAATTCTCATCATTATGCCATCAGTTCCCAGCCTCCTAAACATCACTCTAACCGACACTTTTATCACCTCCACAAGCACGCTTGGCATAATGTTCCTTCATGTTAACCCCTACACTAGTTCCCCTCCCATACACACCATGATAGAACTATTTGTACCTGACTCTGATACACACAGCTGTACACACCTTCCATCTGGACTCTGGCGCACATAATATATCCAGCTTTCCTCTGTCCAGCAAATCAGCCTGCTCTGTCCCCATAGCAGTCATATTCACAACATTAACAGTTCCTATCCTCACGACCACACCCTTAGCCTTTCTCCTCTCTGCCTACCATATGAGCATCAGACATCCTACAGAGTATGTCTGTGAATGCAAAGGCTACTGCACTATCAAATGACATATGTGTGTTACAGCAATATGAAGAAAGTGTCACTAATTGTGGTCTATAGCCCGCCATGTATGTGCAGTGTCCTCCAGATGTCCTGTCCTAACAGGTTGACATGACTGACTCAGCAGCATGATTGTAATTACAGTGTGCCATGCTGACATAGAACAGAAATGTATAGCAGGTATTACCTGTGCATATGTATGTATGGGTAGGTGTACCTGGCTGCCTCATAACAACTGACATGGGATGCAACACATCAGGTAAATAAGCTGCACATGTTGTACACGTGTGTAACCTGAGTGTCTGTGCATCCAACAAAGTTACACTTCCACAGCTACTGGTTGTGGCATTGCCCTGACACAGACATGGGTAATATAAAAAGCATGAGTATCACATTGAAATTGTAGAGGTGGCCAACTGTGTTCTGACCCTGTATCCATGCCTACTACAAACAGACATATGATCACCCACATAGCTGTATGGCCTCAGCAATACCTTAATTGTAAAACCTGTCTCCACCAAAGTAGAATAAGCCTCTTTGCTGAACAGCAGCAATGCACAAAGCACATAATGTGATGCTATATTGGCTGTACAGGGAAAAGTAGGATCAGGCACCAACTGGGTAGCATGTCAACCTTTGTCTGAACGAGCATATTAGGTCACAGGTGAATTATTGTAAGGCAAACGATGAGTACAAATTGGACGCATCCACTAAAGGCAATCACAAGGCCATCTTCACATATGTCTGTAGTCTCAGAGGCAACAACCCAACCCACCCTGTAATAGTGGTCAAGCACAACACATACACGCACACCATGGCTATGGCCAAGCTGCTACAGACAGGTTTAGGGCAAACATCACCCCACTGGCTCCCCATCAGTACAGGTGGATATGCACAGCACATGCACCCCTCCACCCATCATCATGGATCAGGTACAAACTGCCTAATCAAAGTTAACAAAAACAAGTCCCCTTGGGGCCTGATAACATTCCTGTCTTCATCCTACATGAACCCAGGCATATGCTTCCAGCTCCATTACACACTGTATACAAGCACAGCCTGAGCACCATTGACATCCCATCTGCAAGGACCAAGGCCACTGTCATCCCTCTACACAAATGTGAATGATGAATGATGGTTTATGCAATGTACTGGCTCTCATTGGGGGGAACATGGCACATATCAGGACCAGGAGTACAATGCATGCTCATACAGTGCTGCCAGGTACAGGGGTATGATGTGTTTGTAAGTGGTGGCTAATGACAGTCCATATTCATGTGCTAGCTCTGTAAAGAACTCTGGGCAATGTCTGAGGTCCTGTGATGTGTTTCTCTGTTTATGTCTTCCAGGTGCCATGCAGCGGCAACCACTTACACTGATGCAGAGATAGCAGCCATCACAGAAGCTGTAATCTTAAACTATGCATCCATTCTGGCCATAACCGGCAAAAATCTGCAGGAGCAGACTGCCCTGTGGGATGAGATCAACCACAGAATGAACATCTTGGGCCACCATGGATGCACATACAATCAGGTCAGGCATAGATCAACTGACCTGATACGTCGTGCCCAGCAAAGGGCTGCTGCTATAGTAAGGGACCGTACTGTTACCGGTGGGGGTCCAGCCACACAGGCCCCATTTATGGTGACAGAGGAGCTCCTTGCCAACCTTGGGGTAGCCCCCATACAAACTCAAACATGGGAAACAGCAGTCATGGAGGTGGGTGGCACCCAGGCAGCAGGCTAGGAGCATCTAGGTAAGGCCAAAGTGCACATCAATGTAATGAGGTAGCATTTAAACTATCTTCTATAGAGTCTCTGGATGCATATGTCAGTACAAAATGGATTAGTGGGTGGGTTGTAGTAATGCACACAAGTGCACATCTATGGTGAAGGATAGCAAATTGTGTAATTTCATAATATGTACTGTACCTGTGCAGAAACATAACATTCATCCTGTAACAATGCCTAATGTGAATCTGCTGACAATACCTCTCCCTCAGAACTACATAGGTCCCTCTGGTCTGCACATAGGACATCAGCCTGAAGCCAGTAAGTATGGGATTTCCTGTTGTGGCTCACCAGTACCCCTGGCATGCTAAAGTTAATGCATGTGACCATGCACACAACTGCTATACTCAGCCATTTGGCTATATTTGCATGTTCACTTGTGGTGGTGTTTATTGCATTGCATCACGGTGGTCATCACAGGGACCTGTTTGTAGGAGATGTCACATATCTGTAGCATACTTCACAACCTGTTATTGCAGGACATCTGGACAAAGACTGACAAAATGGGGGACAAAGGCCCAAAACTATGGTCATATTTTATAAATTAGGGGTATACAGTGCATATAAATGATGCACACACCTGTTAGAATGCCAGGTATTTGTGATATACAAAAATGAGAGCACAACAGACAAGTTCAAAATTCTGCCAACCTTTCATGTGACCTATAACCTGTACAATTTAATTGTAAAGTAAACAAATCTGTTAGGGGAACAATAATGACACATAACAATAGTGCAACAACCTAGATGCATATGTGTGCACAGGCTGAAGCTAGTACTGTGTTAAGCAGCTTTTGATATAACTACAGCAGTACATCTTATTGGGTACACACCTGCCATCAATTATAGAGAATCTTTGATTAACAGCAAATAATGGTCAGCTATCCTACCAGGATTATACTAACATATACCCATTGCCTGACAGAGCTGACAAAGCTGCTAATGGGCCACATGTTTGAGATGTATTAGCCTGGAGAAGGGTACCAAAGCATTTCCACAGCATTGCACATACCATGGAACACAGTGCAGACAGTCATCAAAAGGTGGTGAAAATATGGGGCTACAGTGACATTGCTAAGGAGTGGACATCTCACCAAAGTCTATGAGAATACAAGATCAAAACTTGCCGGGGAGGCTGCCAGGAGACCTACAGCAACAGTGAAGGAGTAGCAGGAATCTTCAGCAAGTAATGGGTGTGTACTACATGTTGCAACAATCTTCCATGGTTTCCGTATGTCCTGCCTGTAGGGTAAGGTTGGAAGATGGCAGAAATTCCTCACACCAAGCAATATCCAGGTCTGGTGAAAGTCTGAAAACAATACATCAGGTCTCCAAAATGCAAGTGGGAAAATGTGTTATGGTAATATGGGACCATGGCTGAACTCTTTGGCCACAATTCTGACAGGTGTGTTTGGCACAATAACACCACTGCACATCACCACAACAATACCACCCTCATGGTGAAGCATGGTGATGGCAGTGTCTTGCTTTGGGGTTGCTGTTCACAAGCTGGAACTGGGGCTGTAGCCAAGTTAGAATGAATTATGAACAGTTCCAAACATTGGTTCTTTGTGGCTCCCAAATGTACTGGTGTCTGCCACATAGCTGTGGATGGTGAGGAATTCCACCTTTCCACACAACAATGGCCCAAACCATACATCCAAATCAACAAAAGGATGGCTTCACCAGAACACATGTGACATTCTGCACTTGCTGAGTCAGAGCCCACACCTACATCCAATAGGATATATGCAGGGTGACCTAAAGAGGGCAGTGCACAGGGGATGCCCTTGCAATCTGACATAGTTGGAGGTGTTTTGCAAGGGAGAGTGTGCAAACATTGGCAGGTCAAGATGTACCATGCTGATAGACACCTTCCCAAGAGGATTGCATGCTGTGATTAAATCAAAAGGTGCTTTAACAGAGTATTACTTTAAGGGTATGCATATTCATGCAACCAGCCTATTGTCCCTATTTAATTTACCATATGTTACCTGTAACTGATGTGTATGTTCTTCAGTGGGATTGCACAGGTTATATGTCATATGGAATGATGGCAATGTTATAACCTGATTTCTGAGGTCTCATGTGATATATCACAAATACCTGGCATATTAACAGGTACATGTACACTTACTATAGCCACTGTAAGCTTGGGAAGTTGTTTGAGTAACTGGCTTTCTTTTAGCATACACGTACTGCAGGTTATGTAGTCTGCACCTCAAATTAGGACATTAATTAGTGCCACAAATCCACAGGTCAACCAAGTAATGTATCAGACAAACACAGGAGTTTTGAGGAACAGACCACACATATGAGCCACACATGTAGACATTCAGCAAAACCCTGTACAGTTGGGAGGTATGTTCTGTAGGAGTTGCCACAGTGCTATACAGATGAACAGCAATAATTTACATGGGTACAGTGTGTGCTAGGTGAAGGGCCATTACCTACTAACACCACTCACATATCCCAGAGGTGTATATTAGTAGTAACAGTAATTGGAAAGGGCTGCACTGCATGATGCTGAGGGTCTGCCCAGAATGTGTATGTTATTGTCTGACTGTGTGTCGTGAATGCCCCAAGTTGGCTAATGTGAGGTCTGTGTAATGCCTTTGAGGCACCTTACCTGTGTGTGTGTGTGTGTGTGTGTGTGTGTGTGTGTGTGTGTGTGTGTGTGTATACCAGCAAACCTTATAGTGCCCATAGTAATTTACATATGTTGTTTTTCCCTCACAGATGAACATGGTGGCTGTGGTCCCTCCCTCTCTGATACTGATGTCAGTGTCTCTGCAGCCTCTGGTCATGATGATACTCATATTGAGGCACAGGTGGGGTTGTCAGGGGCTGAATCTGTGACATCAGTTGGCATCCCACTATTGCCAACCCCATCCGCATACACACAGTCACAATGCCCACACATGCCCCAGCACCAGTGGCCACAGATAATGGACAGTTGGCAGGTGGTGACATGGAACAGGCTACTGTGGTGACTATGGCAAGTGAGGGTGCAGGCACCAGGCATAGCCAGAGTGCTGGCAAGGTCTCACAAAGTCAGATGGGCAGGGGTGCCCGGAAGAGGATTGCAGCCATTCATGCCACTGTTGCAAGTGCCACAGCAGCCGTCACCAGACACATGTTTCAGGCCATCATGTGGGCACAGGCATGTAATGAACATAATACCAGACATATATGCAGGGTCATGGATGAGCACTTCCCTGGTGTCAGTGACGATATTCTTGAACTCACTGCTACCATCCATTGCCTACTGATGTCATGGATAGATGGTGGGGGGAGACCATGGCACTCCTTGACCATGGAATATCTGTGCTTGAGTGTTTGGTGGATGATGGCCAGCAGCCACATGGATGTAGGGCAGCACCACGATCAGCTGAGGGTCTATGTGGCTGTGCACCATCACATTCCCATACTGCAGTACCACCAGCACTACTGAATGGGGTGTGCTGTCCATGCCATGACACAGCAGGCCATGGGCACATGATCCTGGCTGGTCCCAACAGGGATGCAGATCAAGCAGACAGCAGTCAACATCGGGGAGTAGTACTGCATCTGGACTCAGCCCTGGTGGTGCTGGTGATACCCTTGGCAGGCCCAGTTCCTCTGTCTTTGGCCAGATATGGTGAACTGTGCACCCTGCCATGTATGGCCCACAGCTGTCCAAAATACCCCTGTGTAAGGCACCCATACGGGGTGACTGTGTGCATACAAACACACACACATCACCATCAGACAAGTCACCTCCACACACACACACACACACACACACACACACACACACACACACACACACACACACATCCACCCCTGCACAGCCACCCCCAAATACACACACATGATGTCAACTGTATGGCCCAGCCTAGGCTTCTGGCAAACCCACACAACACCCTGTGCATATGATGATACCTGTGCCACATCCATGCCATCCATACCATTGATGTATGGACATGCTAATATGGGTCTGATGCACAGGGTGACTTTAGTAGAGTGTAGCTTTTTAATGCTGTGTAAGATCATCTGGCATTTGTAATGGGTACACATCAGAGTGTGTGTGTACCTTTTCAGCCATGATGCATTATTGGTGTTAGTAACACTACGTGAATGTGTTCTCACATGCTGTATTCTGTTTGTGTTCCAGGTGTCTGTGTGTCAGCAGGATGTGGCCCTACAGACATCACCATTGAGGTGTATGGCAGTGTTGTAATACATCGACCATGTCATTGACGAGGTACGTCTGTATCTGCACACATTTCCCAGGTCTGTGTAACAGTTCTTGCATGTGCCTCACAGCTTATAGGGCTGTGGGGTTGTATCTCAGTCTATAGTGGTTGAATTCAGCTCTAGTAGAGTGCACAGTGGTAAGTGTGGTGGGTGGAACACACCTCAGATTGCTAACACCCTCAACCACAGAGGATATTGTGTCAACCAAACACACAGAGAATACTGTTCACACACACACACACACACACACACACACACACACACACACACACACACACACACACACACACACACACACACTTGCCAGCATTGACATTAGCAGACCAACCTGTCTTGTTATTTGTACCATACTATTCCATACTGTTGCACATGGCTTATAGGGCTGAAGAGTGTCTACCGATACCACTATGGTTGATGTGAACAGTGGACCTCATACAGTAGACCTAGGAATGTGTACTGTGAATAATATGGCATAAAATATGAAACCATACATATCCAATGGATGACGTTCTTATACAAGCACACAATCTACTTTTCTCTCACACACATTTGCAGGGACTGAGATTAGAACCCCTACCTATCTATTTAGTATTACTATATTGTTACGCATTTATCGCATGTGCCACTGAGGTTATGGGGTGACACTTTTTCAAAGGTACTTCTAAGGTGAGGGACATCACCAGGCCTTGCAAATTATGACAATGGCTGATGTACTGGGTGAGAGTGGCCACAAAAGCTGTAACCCACACATATACACAATTACACACAATAATACACACACACACACACGCACACGCAAACACGCACACACATGCACACATGCACACACACACACACACACACACACACACACACACACACACACACACACACACACATTTGCCAGGACTTATATTAAAATCCCTAGCTATGTAGTTATTGGTATTATAGTGTTATGCAGTTACCACACACACCACAGAGACTATAGGTTGGAGAGTGTCCCAAAGTATCTATATAGTGAATAACATCTACAGCACTTGTAAGGTATGGCGATGGTAGTTGTACTGAGTGAGACGGGCTACCAACTACTTTCACCCACATGTTTACACACTCACAAATACTTTTATACACACTAATGCACACACACACACACACACACACACACACACACACACACACACACACACACACACACATATATTTGACAGTACTGAGATCCATATGTTCAAAGATTCATAGGTGTGTACATGGTAAATGGCCATGGAGGCTTTACAAGGCTAGCGCATGGGAATACACTGGCATCATGCTACCTGACGATACTCCCCAGTGTGTCTCCTGAGTATAGTCACTGGAGTGATCCCCACAGTGGGTGTTCTATTCCCCATCCACTCCTCCTGATTTATCTTGAAGAGGGCTAGTGATGTGCTCTGCTTGACATGTATGTGACATCTATTCCATAGCGTGGCCAATCTCTGGGTTGTGAACCTGTCCCTCCAGCATGTCCCGTTGATTGTGAGGATGGGGTTGAGGTATCTGGGGCATGTTGTGTGGACAGATTGGTTTCTTCAGATGTAGCATGCCTGACAGGGTTGGGTCAAACATGGTTGTGTATGTCAGCCAGAGATCGCACCTAAGTAGCCAATATGAGACAGAGATTCATTGGAGTTGTTGGAGTCTGTCCATATGGGGCAAGTGTGTAGTACCTAAGATCCTCTTTGTGAGGTACATCTGCAGCCTCTCTTTTTGTTGCTGGTGTCCAGTGGGGTACATGGCAAATGGATCATAGTACACATTGATTGGCCTACTGAGGGGAGAGTACAGGGAAACACTGTCCTTTTACTTCCAGATTCAACACTCTTAGTCAGGAGAAGTGACCCATGGAAGGACTTTCGGAAGACAGTGGCACTGTAGTGGTCAACAAAGAGCTCACTGTCAACCTATGTTCTCAGTTCCCTTATACCAACATCAATTTTCAGTGGACTACCATCAATGTATTACTTTATGGGAACCATGTCATACCCAAAGGGGGTGGTGGCACATCATCTGGCATTGAGTTTAGTTCCAGGGTTCTGACAACAGTCATAGGTCTCAGAGAGACCTTTGTGAAGGATGTCAACCTCACGTGGGGGTAATAATAGCACCTACCTTGTATTCATCTGCAAACATTGTCAGCCAGAGTGCCTTTGTATTGAGCTGCTCCTCAGAGGTGTGGATCCCAAACATGAGGGGACCCAGGTCCACAACCTGTGGGACTCCACTCATGACTATTCAGCTGTCTGACATGGAGTCTGATGCTTTCACACTGTGGGTCCTATCTGTGAGCCAGTTTGCAGGCCACCTATTGATCTAGGGTATGCTGCCTACCTGAGTGAGTTTGTGTATGATTCCTGAGTGAGGAGTGATATCCAAGGATTAGATGGGCTGCCTATTTTGTATCTGTTCCATACTGTTACATAATTATTGCATATGGCACAATGCTTATAGGGCTGCAGTGTGTCTACAGGTGCCTCTACAGTGAATGACAACTGTGGGCCTTGTAATGTGGACACTGTGACATGTCCTGGGTGGGCAACAGCAAACAGTAGCAAAACCCACCCCCAACGGATATGGTTCTCACACAAACACAACAACCCCCCCAGACAGGATACTGTTCACCTACACACACACACACACACACACACACACACACACACACACACACACACACACACACACACACACACACACACACACACAAACATTTTTACATTTGTTAGGACTGAGATTAGAACTTGTACCTAACTAGTTGTATGTATTATAGTGTTACGCAGTTATTGCATGCGCCACAGAGCTTATAGGGCTGAGGCGGCCTGATGAAAGGGACTTATAAGGTGACTGTAGTCTGCAGCACTGCTAAAGTAGGGCAATGGGGAGTTTACTGGGTTTGAATTGACCCAAAGGCTTTAACTTGCAAACACACACACTGTTACATTTGACAGGGCTGAGATTAGAACTCCTACCTAACTAGTTGTATGTACTATAGTGTTATGCAGTTATCTTATGCAAAACAGAGCTTATAGGGCTGAGGCCTGATGAAAGGGACTTCTAAGGTGACTGATATCGGCAGGACTGCTACACTGGGGCAATGGACCCAAAATCTTTAACTTATAAACATACGCACACTTTTACATTTGCCAGGACTGAGATTAGAACTCGTTATTTGTACTATAGTTTTACGCAGTTATCGCACACAAAACAGAGCTTATTGGGCTGAGGCTTGATGAAAGGGACTTCTAAGGTGACTGATATCTTTAGGACTGCTACAGTAGGGCAATGGGAAGTGTACTTGGTTTGAATTGACTCCAAAGCTTTAACTTATAAACACACACACACACACTATTACATTTGCCAGGACTGAGATTAGAACTCCTACCTTACTAGTTATTTGTACTATAGTGTTATGCAGTTATTGCACACAAAACAGAGCTTATTGGGCTGAGGCCTGGTGAAAGGGACTTCTAAGGTGACTGATATCTTTAGGACTGCTAGAGTAGGGCAATGGAAAGTGTACTTGGTTTGAAGTGACCCAAAAGCTTTAACTTATAAACACACACACACTTTTACATTTGCCAGGACTGAGATTAGAACTCCTACCTAACCAGTTATTTGTATTATAGTGTTACACAGTTATCGTGCACACCACAGAGCTTAGAGGGTTAAGGCATGATGAAAGGGACTTCTAAGGTGACTTATATCTGCAGGACTGCTAATGTAGGGCAATAGGAAGTGCACTGACTTTGAACTGATCCAAAATTGTTAACTTGATAAGACACGCACTTTTACAGTTGCCAGGGTTGAGATTAGAACTCCTACCTAGCTAGTTATTTGTACTATAGTATTATGCAGTTATCACACACATCACAGAGCTTAGAGGGCTGAGGTTTGATGAAAGGGACTTCTATGGTGACAGACATCTTCAGGACTGCTAAAGTAGGGCAATGGGAAGTGCACTGGGTGGGAAAAGCCTGTTAATTCCTAGATCCTACTGAAAATTCTCTAATTATATAAGCATGCCCAGTGTGACCTTCTATAGTAAATGTGGGACTCCATTTCAGGGATTGTTATACTCCAGTCCAGTTTCTTTTGTGCTACAGTAATTCCTCTTAACCTGTTGGTGCAGGATATCTGGAGATAGCCTATCAAAATTGAAAGACAATGGGCCATATGATGATTGTGACTATTTCTCTCAGTAATGTATGGATTGTTAGGGTTATAGGGTTTGTTTCAGCAGACATCTGACATATATGACATTTGACACTGTCATGTATTGTTTCAGTATCTCATGACATACCTCCTCAGATCATCACAGTGATTTATCAGATGAATACAGGATGGATGATGCACACACCAATATTATGGACCAAATGCTATGCATTCTTGCACAATCCAGCCTGTTGAGAGGTGTGCCTACAACCAATTGACTGCTGGAGCTGTGGAAATGGTCCATCACCTTGGTGATATATATTACAGTGGTGGAATCCCTGTGCATATCTGTTCTGGCATGGTCTGATTTCCAGTCCACGGTTAGATAATATAAGTCAGGCAGGATCAGGGTGACAGGCAGACTCCAGATAGATTTGTAGGGGATAAGATATGTTGGGTTGGTGTCCAGTCAAATATGTTGGCCTATAGCTACCAGTACTTTGTATTGGGGTCTTCTCAAAGGTTCACTGCACTTAGAGGGTCTTGTGTGTGTCAGACTGTTTGACCAGCTTGGAGGTATGTGTCTCACATATATGTATGGCCCACCTCATTTTGTTTGGCTGGCCACATTTTGGGGTCAAGATGTTGCATTGGATGAGTGATCAGGGAAGGGTGCGTTACTCCCCATGGCTGTGGGCCAGAGTTTTGTGGTTGCAGATAGGGCACCATCTTCCAGGATTAGGACTGCCTGCCATGAGTGCATTCCCATGTTTAGACTCCTAACCCTGTCTGTCAACTGTACACAGTATCGCAGAATGTCCAGATTCATGAATTATATATCTGGCTAGTTACCCAAACGAGTGTGTTTTTCAAGGAAAAGTGTTTTGCAAGTCACTCAGGGTTGAAGTCAGATATTACTGACAGTTAACATTGCAGTTTCAGACTTCATACCTTTCAGATATTCCATGATAATACAATCATTCCATCAACTTTCTAACATTATTAGAGCAGTATTTCAAAAGTTTCCTTCTCTTTGGACCTTTATCACCCCATTATTCATGGCTTTGTCCAGATTTCTGGTTTCTGATGCTGGCAGGTTTGCTCCTAGCAGTTAGCAGTATGGCTTTTCTTTGCATTTTGTAGACTGTGTTATGTTGGTGTTATGGACCCCATGACACTCCCTAACAGGGTACTGTGGGTGAGGCATGGGCATTTGCCAGAGGCCTGTAGGCTAGGTGTGACAGATGCGGGCCATCTCTAGTAAGGCAGTGCATTCTGATGATCACATGTTCTCAGGCTGCTGGCAGTGGACACCCCTGGGATGGCACCAGTAAGTTGACTGGGTGTTACTGACAATTACTTTATGTTAATGTTGAGCCATCACTCTAGCTGACAGCTGGATGCTGCTTAAGGCTAGGTGCATGTTACTGCATTTCTATAGGACTATGGGTGGGGGGTGACACATCTATACACACTACACATTTGCAGAGACTGTGCTGATATTTTCTTAACATTTTGGTCCCATTTAGCATTGTGGTGTGCCCTATCTTTGAGACTACAGGCATAACAGTATCAACCGCAGGTCAGAGTGTTATGGCATAAACATTTTTAGTTTCAGACTTCTTACCTTTCTGAGCCATGCTGCCACTGCCAGACCTGCTGTGATACCACTGTGTAAGTCTGTAGGTGGGAATTTCATGGATGTTTCCATGTCGGGGCCTTTGCCAGACATTTCTCTATGGTTTTCTACAGCTGATCTGCTGGGTGAGGCTGGGGGTGAGTATGGGACCCCCACTTTGACATTCATGCATGTGACCTATGACCCCAGGTTATTTGGCTCACCACATATACTGCAGTGGTATTTGTCAGCTAGGGTGATACTGCATAGTGTGGGTAAGACAGTACTGGGCATACACTTCCTGCTGTCCCACAGAGCTGTCAGTTGACTGCTGCTATCCCAGTAAGCCACCCCATTCCCTTACATGCTTGCATCAATACCATAGATATGCTAACTGAAAAAAGCCGAAAAAACAAGTAAGCAGAATGGCTTCAGTGGTGAAAAAAACGATCCACTAGGCATATAATATAATACAAAGCACTTTATAAACAACACACACAGAGGAAAAAATAAACAAATAAATGAATAATACTAATCTAAATAGACCAAATCCAAGCGTTTTCATCTCCTGTGTAGGAGACTGTTTCAAGAACAGAGCATGCCCAACAACTGAAAAAAAATATACCATCCTTAATTAAATTTCAAACCAAAACACTAATCGTTTTCTGTTTCTACTAATTAATCCATTAGTGTAAGGTGTAATAATTAAAGGTGTAACACAGTAAAATATGTAATAAAATATGCAGTTCTACCAACTACTTAAAATTATCCATTGTATTCAACAATTTTTAAGTGTTTAATACAATATGCTCATGTATTCATTTATTAATTTATTATAAATACATTTATACCCATTCATTTATTATGTTTTTAAAAACTTTTTTATGATACCAATATATAAGTTTATTGTTGGTAATGAATATTAATTATGTGCATTCTGATCCTCTAAAATGAATTTTATGTGTGTATATAAGTTATATATACTTACACATTTTTTACACTTTTACTTACACAGATACTTATTCAGTCATATATTCATGAATTTTTGTGAATAGGTTACATAAGCATGCATGTCTGTGTATGCACTTGTATAACCTAATACAAGTACATTAGTTATATACTTTTTAATATACTTTTTAATTTCATGATAACTGGCTGTATTGCATAAACAGTATACATACATACACGTTTTAATATTTGTATTGTTTGGTCGTGGTAGAACTGCATATTTTATTACATATTTTACTGTGTTACACCTTTAATTATTACACCTTACACTAATGGATTAATTAGTAGAAACAGAAAATGATTGGTGTCTTGGTTTGAAATTTAATTAAGGATGGTATAATTTTTTTCAGTTGTTGGGCATACTCTGTTCTTGAAAAAGTCTCCTAGACAGGAGACGAAAGCTCTTGGATTTGGTCTATTTGGATTAGTATTATTCATTTATTTATTTATTTTTTCCTCTGTGTGTGTTGTTAATAAAGTGCTTTGTATTATATTATACTCCTAGTGGATCATTTTTTCACCACTGAAGCCATTCTGTTTTACCATAGATATGCTATCAAAACATTCTATTCCCTTCATTTATTGTTAAGAAGACTGACTTACCTTGTGCCTGAGGCAGTTGTGAGCACAGTGCTTGAGGGCTGACTATGTCGGATGCACGCAGTACATTGCCTGTACATGGTAAGGTATAGGTGGTGTGATGCTTGGCATCCATTTTACTGTGTGTGTGAGTCAGAGAGAGATATCAGTCCTTCGGCCCCTACAGTGTCAGTGTATGTGCTATGCATTTCCTCTTTGCCAAGGACAGGGCATACTGGGCACACCTCTGTCTGCCTACAGGGGTAGGCTCAGGATGTTCCTCCTCTGAGTCCCACTGTGCCTGTGGAGACCTTGACAATGCTGGGGGGCTGTGTGGCCCTTCATTTTGTTCCAGCTGCAGCTGTTTTTGCATGATCATATTGTGTAGCATGGCACATACTATGAACATGTGTGTGCACATGTGGCTGGAGAGTGCTGCAAGGCTTCACCGGATATGTCAAGACAGTGGAAGCATGACTTGAGCATCCCAAAAACAAGCTCTGTAATGATCCTGGTTTGTGCGTTTGCCTCATTATGGTGTTTTTGTGTGGGTGTGTGTGCATTTCTAATGGATGTCATCAGCCATGGCTCCAGTGCGTAGCCAGCATCCCCCATAAGATGGCCATATGGGATGTCCCCACTTGCAAATGCCTGGTACAGCTGTGAAAAATGCCAGATGTGGGAGATGTGATAGCTTCCAGGGCTGCCAGCACACACATTCATGATAATGCCCTGGGCATCACACATGACCTGGCAGTTGATGGAGTGGAACCCCTTGCAGTTTAAGTAGACCTTACCCTGGTCACCATGTGGTGCTTTGATGCGGATGTGTGTGCAGTCTATGGCACCCAGTTCCTTCAGATATTCTGCTACATGGTGGAAGAGATGCATATTGTTGGTTCTCTCCTCGCGGGTGCTGGGAAAATAAATGTGCTCAGCAGCATGTGGTTGCATGGTATCCAGGAACTGGTGGAGTATCCTGGATGCAGATGCCTGTTAGACCCCCATGATATCCCCCAGTTGGTCTTTGGAAAGTACCTGTAGCTAGTATTCTTAAGGCTACACATACCATTGTATCCACTGGGATGGGTTCCACTCTGTTGGTTCTGGGTCTGAGGCGAGGCTGGCATAGCTCAACAAGTTTGTGAAGTATGTCTCTGTCCACCCTGTAGCGCTCTACTGTCTCAAGATCATGTAGCCCCTGGTAGGTTACCCTGGGTCTGAACACTGTTCTCCTCCTCGGTCTGAGTTGGTTGTCACCATTATCCTCTTCAGCACCCTCGGCCTCTTGTGCATACTGATAGATCAAAGCAACAGCCACCCCTAACATTTTTTTTCTAGTTTTGTTAGTTAAAATTCCTTCGTTCGTGTACACCTATGGTGCAGAGTTTCTGGGAAAAACCAGACTGGAAGGTGTTTGCATGGTTTATAGTGGTGTACTGCAGATGCTGCCTGTGTGACTGGCTGACTTTGAGACATTCCACCTGACAGCTATTTTAGTTGTATTTGAGTAGCTGTATTTTGCTATTTCCTTTTTTTTTTCTTTTCCCCATTCCCATCTTCGCCCCTTTTAAGCCCCGAGGCACGGCGCGCAATCCCGCTACCTAAATGTAAACAGTGCTGCCATTTCCAGTTTTTTTAAGTCCCAGTACACACTGAGCACACCTGTTTAGCGAAGGTAAACACATTTTAGCAGAAATGGCCATCCCAGGACACGAACACACTCTTCATTTCATGATGTAAGACATTACAGCTTCAGACACACACCCTTGCTTAGCTGTGCTTAGCTAAGCGAAAACCCAGGATACGGAGCTCCAATGTGCTTACAGCAAGCATGACACACTCCCTTTTCATGTTAGCTGCTCCTCCTGCCTACACTATTTTATTCTAGCATTTACACGGTTAGGTGCAGTGTGTAGACTTAGAATATTTTCCGATTCAGTAAATTTACCCTCATTTGCATACTCCACTGCCTTAGTCCATAGTTACTGCTCTGACATGGAGCCTTTTCCCTTGACAACCAGTGTTCTCTGGTAATGTTTTGATTCTGCATGCCATTGACTATAATGGCAAAATGCAGATTTCTCCTAAAATTGAGTTTTTACATTTTTTTTTATTTTTGGCACAATCCCGTTTGCGCGCTACTGTCCTATGCTTAAATGTCCGAGATAGGAAAAAAAAATACTTTAATTTTTTTTATTAAATTAAACACTTTCCCATGCCAATGGCCATATATTTGGTCATTGGCATGCCTAATGTTTATAATGCATGCTTTTATTTGAGCTGCCATGCCTTCATTTTGCTATTTGCAGAAATGTGTTCATTTAGTAACCAAACACATTTCTGCAACTACCACTGTTCCTGCATGGATGTCTGCCTGCTTCCTGAATCGCTAATTCACCTTATTTGCATGGTTTTTACCAGCAGATGAGGTAATTAGCATTCTGCACAGCTTTCTGTGCAGGAACAGTGTCGGCAGGCATATGCATGTCAGATCAGCTGTTTCCTGAATCGCTCAGTGGTCATATTCTGTGCAGGAGCGGCTACACTGTTCCTGCATAGAAACTTAAGTTTACTGAATCCCAAGGAAAATCTTTTTTGCAAACAACACAGAAATTGAATTGGTTCAACACACCAAATTACTAGGAGTAATAATTGATGACAAACTCAGATTTGACATTCACATAGAAAGTAGCATCAAAAAAAAAAAAAAAACACCAAAAGCTAGGCATCCTCTACAGGAACAAAACTTTCCTCACCATCCAAGCCAAAATTACTCTGTCGAAAACCTCCGTTTTGCTCTCATGATATAGAGCTCCAATCTTTACAAATTTACAGACTTGCCTAAAAAACAAACTTGAAATCAGCTATGATAAAATTGCCAAGTTTGCCACAAATTCAACCCATCTAACTCATCATTGTAAAGCCTTACATTCCCTCTACTGGCTCGAACCCCCCCCTCCACCTTCAATACATACAACTTATTACATTATACAATATCATTAATAACCCTCTCACCTGTTCTGCCCTCAATCCATTAATCTACACTTATGTACCAGATATCTTAGATCTACATACAGACACCTTCTCACAATCCACAAACCCAAAAAAGTCCTGGTATAAGCCTCTACTCTTGGTTTCATACAAAATTATGGAACATCCTTCCCTTAGCTATCAAAACTATCTCAAATCTGCACTCCTTCAAATGCTCCTTAAAAAATACTTAACCAAAACATGGACTTTTCCTGTAATAACCCAAGATGAAACACTCAAACATCTCTGACACTCTTCTTCCCATCCCTTCCTGCCCATACACCTTACTCTCATACCTTGCCCTTCTATTTTTCTCATCACCTCCACTGCCTTATCCTACCTTCTTTTTACATTACTCCCTACCTCTTTCACCAGTTCACTTATGATCTTGTATCCTTCCTCTTCTGTTAACAGATTACAGACTTCAAATATGTTATTTCCCTCCCCATTTGCATATCTTACTGTTAATCTTTCCATATGCTGAAAATCATGTTTCTCCTAGGATATTGTAAAAAACATGTGTAGTGTGTAACTGAATTTTATGATGTTACAATGTCTGTTGTGTTTTTTCATTCTGTTTAAAAACAATGATTTACCCATATGTATTTGGAGCTTTCCTCCACGGGCCACTGCTGAAAATGGGAACATTATGACCCAGTCGGACTTTCCCTGTAAACAAATGTCAAACAAATAAATAAATAATGATAATAATTTTGCTGGGTAATAGTTTATAGATGCTGCAGCTCCTTTTCTGCTGTGCAGCTTGGCATTTAACAAGATGGACCATCCACTTGAGCTGCAAGTAAATATGCCTTTGTATGGCATATATGCAAATGAAGCTTGGTTCAACATATGTCTGTGAGCGGATATATTTCAGGGAGATATGTGGTTGACATAATGCAGTTAGATTACACTTCATACCATGGATATATTGTGAGAGGCAGCTTATGTGTGCCCTCTGTGAGTATATGCATGTCATACTTTGTGGCTGATTAAGGCTGTGCTGCTTATGATTCAAAATTAGCATTCACACCATCTTGGTTTATCAAATATTAGTGGCACATGCTAATTCCTCTCAGAGATCACCTGTCTTAGGATTCAAGGAGTGTACAATACTAATCTACCTGTTGCATAGCCACCTCGGGTAGAGGCTGACGAAATCCTTGGAGAGTTATTACCATGAAGATCTCCAGCAGTGGAAAGAAAACTTTTTTTTCAAAATGAAATGTTACTTCTTTTGTAATATAGTGTTCATAACAAAGACCTTTCCTTTGACAGATACCAGGACAAACCAGGGGGACTACTGTAGGGGACTTTTTCCGTACTGTACTGTACTTGCTGTGTGTCAATTTGCCTTGGATACTGCTACATATTGGGGAGTACCACACAGATGTTCAGTTATGATTTACTGGACACCAATCATGGTTTCAGCTACCTTGCTGTAGATTGGTTCTGAAAATGAGGGAACATTTTCATACATCTCCTATCCTGCATGTACATTTGGGGCTGTGGTGTATTTGTGGAGGTGGGGATACCTTTCCATGCATCTCTTTAGAGTGATAACTAGGGTGAGGCAAAGGATATGGAAAACCTGGGACTAGCTGTTATAGAGTGCATTAGGCAGGTGATAATGGTGCACAATATCATGGCTATTGATACCGCATTTCCAGTCATAGCAGAAACACTCAGTGTGTGGACTAGTTGTTGTAGGCACTTTGGTACATTTACAGGAGCATATAAGATGTTTTGTCTTGGACGTTTTGGTCCTCAACCTTGAGTTGAGGGGGGTAAGGCATGAGGAACTGCATTGAGGGTTTGATGACTTAGCTATAAATCTGCATCTACTGTCTTGCATGCTCACATGGGAATACAGCAGAGTTATTAATCTACTGCCATGTGTCCATGCATCTGTGCCTCTGCTGCCATGTTTCATAAGTCAGAGTGTTGTTTTGCAATGATGTTCATATCTGACCTACATCTGTGTGGGGTAGCTGTTTTGTTCCTTTGACTTTCAACACACGTAGAGTTGGAATCAGTTCACCACGATGTGTAGGGGGCAACTAAAACTGCTGTTGTCCCCTGGTAGTCATCACCATGGCCCTTCTGGAACTCATAGCAGATGCACTTAACCAGGAAGACCCTGTCATCAGGCAACCAAAGCAGGACATAGCCTCTTTCATTAGCCACCTTGACACACATGAACAAGTTTCCAAATCGAATACACATCCTTCTTGACCAGTTAACAGGGATCATGCTGCTCATACCATCCAACCCCATCAAGGTATAAGCCCATCCTCCTAGACCACAACCCAGCTTTGTGCATTAAACACTCCATTCCATCACCTTTCGTCGTCCCTCTGTATGTGTCTAACTTATGTCTCCCATGCTAGCGATATACATCCATATTGCTCCTTCTACTACTTTGTCTTTGTGCGCTCGCAGAAACTACCCTTTCCTAGTACTACCCATCACCCTTCCCATCAACTTTCTTTTTCTCTCTCTTCTTTCTCTGTCTTCCTATATATAATTAGTTAGTTAATATAATATCATAATAATATATATATATATATATATATATATATATATATATATATATATATATATATATATATATATATATATATATATATATATATATATATTATATGTAGACATTCTTTGGTTGACAAAACAGATGGTCAACACTTGTAAGAGATTGCACAATGCTCAGGGTTGGGGAATATGCCCCTTCCCCAAGAATTGTGCAAGTTAGTATATATAATTAGTACTGGGTGTGAGGGAGTGCAACCTTCCACATGGAGAGCATGTGGGGCAGTTGTCTCTCTTCAAAAAATATGTGTTAAAGGGTCTTTTTTTAGTAATTTTATTTACATGTTCTTATAGTATGCCTTAATGAATGCATAGTGATGTGTGAACATTTGCTTTGTGGATGTTTTGTTTTTGTGTTGGGTGTTGTGATTCTATTTAGTGTACTTTTGGACACACACACACACACATCTATATATATATATATATATATATATATATATATATATATATATATATATATACACACACACATATATATATATATATAGGGTTAGGTTAAGGAGGGTAGGGTGTGTAAGTGGTATGGTGAGTGACGGACCTTAGGTTAGGTTAGGGTTGGGTTTGGGCTTTGATTTCGGTGTGTGCTTGGTGTGTGTGTGTGGGTTTGTGGAATGGGATGTGTTTTGTTTTTATTTGTATTGTGGTGTGTGCAGTATGGGGTTTTGTTGTTTGTGTACCGTCGGTTATTTTCAAGGTCGGTTATGTGTGGTTTTCGTGTTTATGTGGTGTTGTGTGGGTTGTGTTATGATTGGTAGAACCATACACATATATATATATATATATATATATATATATATATATATATATACACACACACACACATCTATATATATATATATATATATATATATATATATATATATATATATATATATATATACACACACATATATATATATATATATATATATATATATAGCTACATCTATAGCTATGTCTATAGCTGTATTTATATATCTATATCTATAAATGTGCCTTGCCCCCCTTATGCTTCCCTTCTGTGTGCACCTTTGCTTGATCCATTCCCCATTTTCCTACTGTCCTATACTCCCTTTTAATGGAACCAGTAAGAGTCCTGGTGACAGGGCACCTGAAAGCAGAGGTTTCAAATGTACTCTAAGTTATTTCTATGTGATGCATGCCAACAGGCTTTCTCCCCATGTGCTGAATCATGTTACTTGCTGCCACCAAATATCATGAGACCTACCCTAGCAGGTGCATGGTCACTACGTAGTTGCACATCTCACTGCTTATTCTGCTCCACTTTCATTGGCTAGCAACTCTTTATATTTGTGTCAGCTTTTCACCACACTGTATCAATGCTAAGTGGCACATGCCTTGTTCTGACATGCATAGCTGGCCTTAGACATAGGCCAACTATGTGGCCGCCTAGGGCACCACTCTATTAGGGGCACCTATCCAGTATTTATTTGTTTATTTTTGTAGTAAAGAAATGATTTCTTTAAAATGTGCTAAATGAATGCAAGAAAAACTGAACAGTAAGACAACCTCTGAGAAAAGCAAAGAAAAAAGTAATTTGGATGGTGTAGGTAGACCAGGATGGGGCTCCGGGTGGTGCTGGGGAGACGTTGTGGAGCCCGTTTGCCTAGGGCACCAGATGAACAAAAGCCAGACCTGCTGACATGTTGTGCAACTCTGTGAATTCCAGTTATGGAATCAATTTCAATTTGTTATAGAGACATAATGAGAAAGTACAGAAAATACAGTTTCATGTTTGCTGACAACGATAAGGAATGAGAGATTTGATGTTGTATTTTTGTCTTCTGCTTTGTATCGGGAATGATATGTATGTAGATACTAGAGCAAGTGAATAAAGCAAGCACTCCAGGAATGAAAACTACAGAGAAGACGTACCAAATGTCAGAATGCAGCTACATTGACAGTTTCCTAAACAAATATACAGCATCATCATTTTCAAAAGAAGTAAAGGAATTCATATAGATATTAAGCAGCGCGTGCTGCATGGTTGCTTGAAATAATTTAAATGGAAATGAATTACTGTACTAATACTGAGAAAATACAGGACTCGTCAGCTCCCATTGGCACCTGCATGTCTCATTAGCCTAGTAAACTAAAGAATACAGATGTTCTTTCTTCTGAAATTCTTGCTGAACATACTAATTTGCATAACAGTACAAGTTAATTATATGCTTATCAGTTAATTACATATTTGCTTTTAAAAGCCACTCAGTATGTTATTCAATAGGATGTTCTGCTTGTTCCCATTTGTGTCATGATGATGAAGTTCTGAAGGCTGGGGGTAGGTTCTGTACCGCTAAACAGTTTTGTTCATCCTAAATGCATTGTGCGTACCTCTCACATAATGGTTTAATAAAGCTGGCGGTCAGAGAAGACTCCTGCACAGTAAACAGACTTACTTCTGATACTCTTACTTACTGAAATGGTTATTTTTAATGAATCTACACATTTTGTGGGTTTTCACTTGTGTTATTAATCATTTGACATTTACTTTTTCCTGATCATGTGTCACCATATTCACAATAAAGATAAACATGCTTTTATTAGACAGCATATGAATGGTACCATTAATTATGGGGGCTTCAACAACTTCTATTTTTATATTGTATTCAGCACCAGCACTTGAGTGGCAGCATTTAACAAATCTGAACCCTGAGTGCAGACATAACATGGGTATAGTGCTTGTAAGTGAAATATTTTCTTGATTTTGTAACCTTTAAAACAAATATTAGAAAGCATACCCCTCTGGCTAAAATGTCTGCTTGAATCATAGAATTTTATTTAGCTATGGAATTGTAAGCACAATTTATAGCTTGACAATACAGATAGTAAATGGTTGTTCACATCAAGTCTCTCTTCTTTAATGCTGATATACCCACTTCTAAGGATTTTCACAAAGGGTGATGGTTTCTATGTGGGTGGGATTTGCAGGAAAATGCATTGCTTTTGTTGCTAAGGAGGATTTCAGTGGTGATGTCAGGTTCCAAGTAGAGAAATTACATAAAAGGAAAGCAGCGGAAGACTTCTTCACATGTGACTATATCGGAAGAAATTGAAACAGCATATGGCATGCAGTTTATGTATGATTCATTTAACAGAATTTTTTTTCAAGGAAGCAACACTTAATTTCATTGTTAACCCCTGGCTAAATTACAGTACCTTATGAGAACTTCCAAGGCTGTGAAATACCTGTATTCTTTTCCTTTAGCTCGGAAATGAGTGAATTATTCTATAATGTCATCTGTATTTCTTCTTCTTTCGCCTTTTCGTGGTCAGGGGTCGCCACAGCGGATCATCTGTCCGCTCATGATTGGCAGTGGAATTCTACGGTGTCGAGTTGTAATGTCATCTGTAATAAAGCCACCAAATGGAAAAAAAATTAATGGAAAAAGTAAAGCAGGAGAGTGATAGCAGAAAGATGTAAAATGGCAAAGTTTTGAAAGGAAATTAAATGGAAATAATGATCAATTCAAAGAACCACAAAGAAATAACATTCTAAGAAAAACTGCAGACATTAACTTTAACTGTGCAATTCACTTTATATTTTGCATTGATTTTGTTTACAGGACATTAGTCATAGTGTACAGAATACAGTATCGGAATAAGTTATTCAGATGGTGGGCATAATACAAATAATAATAACGAAACTTGGACAGTAGCAAATGAATGACACACTATTGTTTGGAAAGTGGCTCTGAACCCCACCTTTGTTGCAGCAATAGAGGACAGATGATGAACAATGCAACAAAAGCTCTGTAGAACTCTGACAGATAGAAATGATGTATAATATAATCATGCTGTACTACAATAACCTGCTCAGCTATAGATGTGGAGGTGTAAATAGAGCACTCTCTCTCTCTCTCTCTCTCTCTCTCTCACTTTTTCTCTCACTGAATCTCTTTCCCTCAATTTCTATTTCTCATACACACACATATACAACTAACTGCTACTTAGTGTAATACTCAGTTGTAAAAAAAAACAGATCCTAACAAAAACTGTCAGTTTGTTAGGTCTGCATGCAACAGCAGCAGCAATCAAGTTCTATCAAATGAAAACATCCCCCACTGTATTTGTATAGCACATTCAGAAATAAAATGCTGTCATTGTATGTGTGTGTTTCACTCTTCTTTGTTCTTCTGTAGGCACATTGAAGCCCACCAGCACTGAAGAAAGGAAGCTCTGATACACAGTAAAGCGCATTTCTACAATGTCTGTTTTTAGAACTATTTGATTTTCAAGGAACAAAGGCCCAAAGTATATACAACTATATTTTCCCTACGTCAGATAATGTATTAATTCAGGGCATATATGTACATATTCTTAACCTTCTGCTGCATAATTTATAATGGAATGACCTGATTGAATCTGTGTGTGTGTGTGTGTGTGTGTGTGTGTGTGTGTGTGTGTGTGTGTGTGTGTGTGTGTGTGTGTGTGTGTATACTCATGTTTGTCGACATCCCAGTATGTTGACATTGCATACGTTGACTGCAAAATGTCAGCAATACCAATGAAACATGCCATGCATTCTCCTATAACCAACCATGATGCATGCAAGAAAAACAACAAAAAACATTACTGCTTGCCCCTCCAAGCACCACCATGAGGGGGGCTTCCCCACATCCCTCCTGCTAATTATATATAGAAATTCCAAGATCACACAATATTGGGGAAGGACACATTCCTCAACCCCAAGAATTGTGTGATTTCACACGTCTGTCAGTTATCTGTTTACTTGACCAAATGTGATTGAGGAAACAGATGTCAATAAAGAAGCATTTACTTCAAATGCAAGCCACACACACACACACACACACACACACACACACACACACACACACACACACACACACACACACACACACACACACACACACACACACACACACACACACACACACACACACACACACACACACACACATATATATATATATATATATATATATATATATATACACACATACATGCATACATACATACATACATACATAGAAATATCACATATATCTTTGTGCTTTAATTAATCCCCAGTAGAGGAACATGTGCATTTTTCTGTGCCAGGAAATGGTAATCATTATAAATCAGTTATTTAAATGGATGAAGCTAATAATACGCACTCTGTTGTGTGTGTATTTTGTCACCAGAGGGAGAACTTAGTCTACAACCTACATTAGAGAAAAGTGAAAAGAAAAAAATAATAGTCCATTTTTTAACAGAATTTAAGTTATGTGTGAAAGGCAAGAATTACTGCTGCTGTGCTATTAAATATTTAAGTGTCTAAAGCTATCCACTTTGCAAAATAAAATAAAATAATCTTAGCACTACATAATTTGGCGATCTATCTAAGCAAGATGCAACAATTGAAATTATGGAGTCTGGGTTTTAAAAAGATTCCTGACTGTATTTTAGGGGCCTTTCAAAAGAGGACTAAGAATCACACACCTAAAACTGGGAAGAGTGTTAATTCCAGAGGACCATATCCAGGCAGGAAATGATCTGCTATTAAACAGTTTCAGTACACACCTCAAAAACAGCTAGCAGGCCCTTCACCTGATAGCAGGGGCTTTAGATAATACATTGGCAGGACCTACTGTAGTTCATAAAGAGCAAGTAAGCAGTAAGATTTTAAAACCTAGCCACTGATACAGCACAGTAACAATATGATAGAAGCAGAAGGCATCGATGTACAATGCTGCACCCATTGAAGATATGTTATAAAGGCATTGCGCTGAACAAGGCAGAAAGATACCCATGCATAGGTTCATAGGTGTGTATTAGGCTAATAGCCCTGGAACCTTTACAAGCTTAGCCCATATAAGTGCCCTGGCATTGTGCCACCCAATGTTAGTTCCCAGTGCCTCTATCAAGTAGAACCACCGAAGTGATCCCTGGGGTGAACTTTTCATTACCCTTCCACTCATCAAGATTTCTCTTGAAGAGGGCCAGTGAGGTGCTCTGCTTGACATGTATTCCAGAGCATGAGCAGTCTCTGGGTGAGGAACCTGTCCCTTCAGCATTTCTGTTGATTGTGGTAATGACATTGAGGTCTCTTGAGCATGTGGTGTGGAGGGACTGGGATTTCTTTAGATGCAACATTTCTAACAGAGCTGGGTCAGACATGGCTTTGTAAGTCAAGCAGAGACCGCCTCTAAGTAGATTATGTGAGACAGAGTCTGTCCATGTAGGACATGTGTTTAAGGCCTAGGATCCTCTTTGTGAGTTACTTTTGTGGCCTCTCCAGCTGTTTCAGGTGTCTAGTGAGGTACATGCCAAATGGGGCATTATACTCAATGATTGGTCTAATGAGGGGAAATGATGACCTCTTTCTTCCTGGATGCAAAAACCTTGGTAATGAGATGTGTCACATAGAAGGATTTTCTGACCACAGTGACAATGTGGTGGTCAAAGGAGAGGTTGCTGGCATCAAGATCTCTATGCCTCATGGCGGAACAAAGGTTCTTATCTTTGCTTTATTTTTCATTTAATATAAGAAGTTTCTGCTTGCAGACAGCTAGTAGTTAAGTGAAAGCCTGCTATTAAGAGACATTCCCACACTGGACATAGCAGAAGTGATTTCCAGATGACTTTTCCACAGAAAATAAGAGGACGATGAACAAAATGTGTGAAAAGTAGTGAGTGGTAAGAAACAGCAAAATGTCTGTCTTTGCCAGGTTGACTTTAAGTCTAATAAGACCCACACAGTGAGGGAAATAATTAAAGTAGTAGTAGTCCAAGAGTAAGGTCTGGCACATGCTTCTTTATTTTCACTGGAGAGTACGGGAAAAAAAAATCATGATATGATCATAACAAAATAATCTACCTTCATAGAATCTACTAATATTGAGAGCAACTGTTCAATGCTCTTTGTGTGTTCTAACACACAATGCAAACAACATAACCATGGCATGTACTAAGAAAGCAGACTTGGCTACTAAAAAGTTCACATCATGACTTCTACTACTTTAGACTATCAAGAGATAATAACAAAAATTGTACCAATGCCCTTCTCATAGAAGAGTACTAAAATGAATGGCTCCTGTTTTAAATTAGGTTAGAATCTCTGTCTGAAAGGATAGTTGAATTGGAAATTAGAGTATCAGACTATGGGGATATCACGAATGGTTTGAAATCTAGGTCAGGAATCATAGGAAAACTGGTAATTGCAATGATGAACAAAATGTACGTCTTGTATGACGATATCAAAACTACAGTATTGCTCTCCATAGCCATATTAAGTCTATTACAGCTGAAAATCTTCAAGAATCTGTTCAAGATATTTTCAATATGGTAGCAGGTCCTGCCCACATTCTTTCATCTTATGTAATTGACCGGGTTCACAGAACCTTGTATTCTCCCTCCTTCTTCACGGGAGAAGTCTTCTTTGGATTACAATCCTAGTTACAAAACGGTGCAAGTTTTTCTTAACGGAGTTCGAAATCCATTTGGCAATCCAGGTAAAGAACATCGGGGATTAAATTATATTGACATCAACAATAAACGCAATTTCCTTGTAAGGTTGTTAAAAAGACATCGTTCATTAGACTTGGAAAATTGTTATTTTAAACATTGCATTGACTTGGGGATAGTTCCTAAGGGTCTTAGATTTTTTAAATGCCCCAACGGGGTTACTAAGGCCTCACCTTTCTTTAAGACTTTAGTTAACTTTTTCAACACTGCTGGTATTAATTTTTTAAGTTTACTTGTTAACAACAATACTGAAAAAATGGGTGAACTGAAAGTTGAAATCATGCAGTTAGAGAGCGAACTTAAAGAACTGTTGGGTGAAACTAAGGCGAGTGAACTTTTTACAGTTTTGCATCAAGAATTGGAACAACATACGGCTGAGGTAATCAGCCGCAAACAGGTTAAACTAACCCGCGATTCAATTGCCTACGACAGCGGGACAGCATACGACAACTTTGCTAACAAAAACAATCACAGGGCACCGAGAGGTGAAACGAATTACCGTAAAGTTTCTAACCAGCAGACCACCCGGGCCCTTAGCCGTTCAACTGTTAGTTCCAAGGAACTGACTTTAGTTGAGGCTAATGAGGGTGCGGTAGGCAAAGTTAAACACACTGAAAACAACCTAACTAAGATTGACCATAACAGGTGTTCCATTAAGGAGTCACTTGTTGACTCTCATGGTGTCAAAGACTTTTTTGTTGATGAAATAGTTATCGACTCTGACAACATGGACATTGAAACCAACGGACATGACACTATCACTGAAGGGTCAGTTCGACCTAAGGTTAAGACTGGCAGCAACACTGGGGGAAGTGTTAATTCTGGCTCCATTCCTTCTTCAACTTTTTTAAACAAAAAGGGAAGTCAAAACAGCAGGAACACTGTTCTGACTCGCAGTCGGACCTTCCTAGGGTCCAACTCTTCAGGGGTCGAAACTTAGAAAGGACATTTGCCCAGTTTAACATTATCAATCTGACAGATCATTGTTTTTCTGAATGTGAGATCAATGTTTTAAAACATGGTTTAAATTTTATTCCTACCTCAAGGGCAAATGTTACTAACACCATTATTGATATCAAAAAATTTTCAAGGAAACTTAATGTGCAATATATGTTGCATTTTTTAACCAAAAAGGGACAGACCAACAAGTCTTTGGTAAAATCCTCTACGTTCACGCCTCATTTACACAACACAATTAGACTGTTTGAGGAACAATGTATTGCTGACATTAACAAAGTTTTGAACAACAATAGGTACATTGTTGACAACCTCACAAGGGATGAAAGGGTGGCTCTCAGGAACTTGAAGACATTATGTCAGCGCTTCAGGTTCATGAAAAGCGACAAAGGGGGCAACATTGTGATTATGAATCAGAATGTGCATCAAGCAAAAATGTTAGAAATTATAAATAACTTAGAGGAATATGAAAACATAACCCTTTTTGATTATAAACGCAGGGTGCGTTTGATACAATCTGAATTGTATGATTTATTCATGACAGGAGACATCACACGTGAAGTTTATGATTTTTGTGTTG
This sequence comes from Protopterus annectens, assembly GCF_019279795.1. NCBI lineage: Eukaryota > Metazoa > Chordata > Ceratodontiformes > Protopteridae > Protopterus > Protopterus annectens. The sequence goes on from NC_056726.1 coordinate 151,673,990, forward strand.
TGGCAGAGCCACGTATTGGGGTGATCTTTGGAATACCAAAAACCCACAAAGACATCAAAAATCCTCCACTCAGACCGATTGTCTCCTGTCCACATTCAATAACTGAAGGCATTTCCCTGGTGATTGATTTGATTTTGGGTCCTATTTTAGTTGATGAACCATCTTATGTAAAAGATTCTTGGCACTTTTTGAGCAGATTTGGCAGTTTTTTACAGGAACATGCTTTTGATCCTTCAAAGCATATTATTTTCACTGTTGATGTAATTTCTTTGTACACCTGCATTCCTCATTTGGAAGGAATCGACGCAGTTTGTGAATTTTTATTCAAAAGGGGTGGTAGGTTTACTGCAGGAGCGATTTCAACTATCAGGTTATTCTTAGAATTAATCTTGGAAAACAATGTTTTTCTTTTTGGTAACAGTTATTATAGACAAAAGAAGGGGATTGCGATGGGGTCTCCGGCGGCTCCCGCATTTGCAAATTTGGTTATGGCTTGGTGGGAGTTTGAGACGATACCCATTTTAAAACAAAAATTTAACATCAAGTTCTTTTGTCGTTACATTGACGATTTATTTTTTACAATTGAAGGTGACATCACTGCAGTCAATGAGTTTTTTACAGATATGAATTCTACTTCTGAGTATTTGAAATTCACTTTGGGAAATGTGGGAACTATTGTGAATTTTTTAGATGTCTCATTATATTGGGACGAAGAGGAAAGACGTTTACACAGCAGGATTCATCGTAAGGAGACATTTACTAATGGGTATTTACACCATTCGAGCAACCACCCTAGACATGTCATCAGGAACATTCCCCGAGGGCAGTTTATACGGGCAAGTCGGATAACATCCAAACAGCATGATTTGATTGAAGAATTTAACATTGTTTTTTCTTTATTCTCAGACAGGGGGTATGACATTCAAAAATTAAATTCAACTAGTGAGGAAGTGTTAGGGAAACGTGAAAGTGTTTTTAAACCAATAATTGATTTTCCTAGTTCAACAAACAACAGTCTGAACAAGAAGGAACACGGGAATGATTACAACATCCACACTTTGTGTTCCCTTGAGACTAGTTCTGACGGCCCACTGATCAGACAGATTGTTGTTGACAATTGGAAAATCATTAATGGTAATGAAGAGATAAGAAGGACTTTAGGTGAAGGTCCAAAATTTGTCTTTAGGAATCGCTATAATTTAAAGGGAATTTTGGAAAACAAAATGTCGGTTGTATCAAATATTAATACCAATAAGACTGGAATGCATGTTTGCCATAGCTGTAACATGTGTCGATTTATTTCAGAGGGTCCTTATATTAAAATAGACACCTTTGACAACACCTTCAAAGTACCTGGTTATGTTGATTGTAAAACAAAGGGGGTGGTTTACATCAGCCAATGTTCAGGTTGCTCTGCATACTACATCGGCATGACAACCCGTTGTTTAAACACCAGAATCAGAGAGCATCTTTATAGTATTAAGACCAATGATGAGAATAACGCCCTTTGCAAACACACGAAAATTTGCAGCACACATAAAAAATTCTTTTTTTCTGTTTTAGAAGTTGTTCATCCTGATCTCAGAGCTGGTGATTACAAGAATTTCTTAGAACAGCGTGAGACCATGTGGCAAATAAAACTTCAAGCGGACAAGTTCCCTGGTTTAAATGATTACATTAACATCAAATGTTTTTTAAAACACAGGAAATTACAAGTGAATAAGGGACTTGATTCATTTGAGTTTTTTTAAGGTGAATGTCTTTTTAAGAAAGTTTGATTGATTTTAATTAAGCAATTTGTTTGTTAATCATTTGGTTATTTAAGCGCATTGAATTGTGGTTATTTTGTATTCTGATGAAGTTTTTTTTACGAAAGCGGGTATTAAACTACTGACTACGCTATTATCATCGTGTGTTTCATCTTACATCTCGACAGTTATTTTTTTCATGTACTAAGAAAGCAGACTTGGCTACTAAAAAGTTCACATCATGACTTCTACTACTTTAGACTATCAAGAGATAATAACAAAAATTGTACCAATGCCCTTCTCATAGAAGAGTACTAAAATGAATGGCTCCTGTTTTAAATTAGGTTAGAATCTCTGTCTGAAAGGATAGTTGAATTGGAAATTAGAGTATCAGACTATGGGGATATCACGAATGGTTTGAAATCTAGGTCAGGAATCATAGGAAAACTGGTAATTGCAATGATGAACAAAATGTACGTCTTGTATGACGATATCAAAACTACAGTATTGCTCTCCATAGCCATATTAAGTCTATTACAGCTGAAAATCTTCAAGAATCTGTTCAAGATATTTTCAATATGGTAGCAGGTCCTGCCCACATTCTTTCATCTTATGTAATTGACCGGGTTCACAGAACCTTGTATTCTCCCTCCTTCTAATGGCAACCTATTGAGGCCTGTTTATGTGAAACTTCTGAGTGCAGGAGATACTTTAAGCATTCTTTAGTCAGATAAAAAGAAAAAGAATGCATTATTTGGAAAGGGAACAATTTAGTAATTGCTGGGAGATCTGCCAGAAGTAATCTGTACCAAGCATTCCAAGATGGCTGCCAGTGGTCGACAAGTAATCCAATGTGGCATTTTGTTGGTTCTGTATATATCATTTCCCAGTGAATAACTTTAGTCTGGAAATGCAGAATGTGTTGTGCTGTGAATAGTTTTCAGGCTTGTCAGATCTGCAAAGAGTTGGTTGGATACTGGTTGGATATTGGTGCAACTCCAATGCATGTACCATTAATAGATGCCAATACATCATTGAAAAGGTTTTGTAAAGATGGTGCAATGGTATATTATTTCATACTGTGCTTGATGCACGACAGCATGATTGCAATTAACATAGCTGTAGCAGTCATGTAACACCCTGGACACATTTTAATCGAGATGAATTATAATAATCTGCATTCAAAGCTTATGTATTTAGTTGACAATAAGTCAGATTTTCAATGTTTAGCTACTACCTGGAGACTTTTAACTGCATCAGAAGTCCTGTGTTGTATCTTTCACCTAATGGAAAAAATGAACGATGGCTTTCATGCATTCTGCTCAGTTTGGGAACTGCGCATTGTATACATAAGAAGTAAAGTATGCTTTTTCCTATTTATTTTGCTGATGAGATGATGATGTGGTGATTATGTTACCAAAATAATAACATTTACTGATTATAGTATGCAGTGACAACTCCTCACTCGTGTTTTTTTCCCAATATTTTTGGCAAATCATCATAGTAATTCTTTATAATAGACAATTAACCAATGCCTGATTTTCTTTCATTGTTTTATGTCTGCATGGACACAAATAAGTTGAGTTAGGTCACTAAGTATTATTTATGTCAATCATTTAAACCTTGATAAGCCAAGGTACAATAGCTTTTGTTAGACCCATACATAAACGTAAGACTGTAATTACTATTTTACATAACTAATGAAGCTGTGATAGTTTTTAGTGCAACTAATATAAATATCCTGGATTGCATTGTTGTGCGACTATTCCTAAGTGTTTAATAACTTCAAAACACAATTGGTCATATAGAATGCTACTTTAATGAGCTTACTCTTGTGAAGAAATTATATTGAATTTTAGTTATTGTGTTTAATTGTAAAATACAGTGCCAATAATTAAAATAATGTAATAATATATTTGTTTCACAGCAATTGTTATGGTATTACAAATGCTTTCTTCAAACACTGTAGAAATTACCTCCATTAATCACTGTATTCAGTTTATGATTCAATGTATTGGTTGCATAACTTCCCAGAGATGAAAATATTTGAAAGCTTTTTTTTTCAGAAGTGGAATATATTTATTGATAGCTTATATTTTCTCTAAGGATCACAAACTTGACATGTCAATTTGATTTTGCATATCAACAGTAAAGGCAAGAAAAGCACTATTTAGATGTTGCTCTTCACGTCTACTGACTTTGATCTTCACAGTAAGCAGTAATATTCTCAACCTACTATTGGAAACTGCAGACACCTATAACAGCAATGAAGCCAGTCATATTGATCTGTTCTATTCTCAGCTTGCACTTCAGTGAGTCATAAATATAATGCTAGTCTATTTCAGAACAGTTATTGTTAGTTCAAATAGCGCATCTTTTTTTTCCGTATGTATGTAAACATAATTTGTATTATATTACTTCTAACTTCTAGCTATCAGTATATGGGACAGCATATTCCAGGTTGTTTTACCAGCTTTTGATGTTAGACTAAAGAATAGGTTTATGCTGTGGAACAACAATTATCTCTGTTAGCTTGAGAGATGTTTGTTACAGATGTAATAAATTAGTACCATTACATTGAATTGTGCTATTAAGTTCCTTCAAAAGACTTATGTGATGAGCAATAGTAATTAATGATTAAGCCTTCAGGTCTGTCTTTAGCCAAGGATATAAAGGTCACATTCTGGTATTTGTTTATCTGTATCACTTTCCTTATTTTTAACTTTTCTATCTGTTTAGGTATTATGATGTTTGTTTTATGTAGCTTTCCAAAATAACGTTTCATGAAGTCTGATAAATGCTTGTAAATGTTTTTGATGTTTCTTGAAGGGCAAATGTATGTCACTCTTGATATATCTGTAACTATTTTGAAGGGCTTTAATTTATTTGGAGTGTTCAATAAAGATGATTTTGTTTTGAAAACAGTATTTGTAAATATTTTCATTGGTGTTTTAGGTGTCGGTTAGTTACAGAGTAGATGAGTTAGTCTTTGTGTACTAGTGTATAGGGTTTACTTTGTGTGTACAGTTTTCTCTATAAGTTGCCTTAGTTCATTAGTTAGTGAGGTAGGTATAACTCTATTCGATGGAAATCAAGTATTTAAACTTAAATCTGGAAAAAAAGGGTCCACACTATCCTTAACGAGACAGACACTCAAATGCTGTTAGTATTACATTTTATGACTCCCATTGTGACCACACTCAAGACATACTACACTAATTTCATTAAAACACACCTCAGTTTATTCTTACTCCATTCAATAGTTAATGCAATCACACTTTCCAGTAATTAACATTCCTCAGGGACCTTTCCAGACATAGTAAAAAGTGTTGTCCAAAAGGTCTGTGGAAAATGAATCTTGAAATCTAAATGGAATGCAGATTTTTTAACAGAATACTATTTTGGCATTTATTTTATAATATTGATACAAATACATCCATATTAACAATCTCTTAAAAGGAACGTTTTTACATATGTTTTTGCTACTACTTCAAAGAAAGACTTGTGAAGTACATATTATTACTGAGTAAATGTGAGCTATTTAAATAATTAAGAGTACACACACACACACACACACACACATATATATATAAATATATATATACTTTTATATATATATATATATATATATATATATATATATATATACATATATATATATATATATATATATATATATATATATACAATATATATATATATATATATATATATGCCTATATATATATATATATATATATATATATATATATATATGCCTATATATAAAGACAGACAATATACTTATATAGAGAGAGTACATTTATTTTAGTGGAATACATTCATCATGACTTTCACAGTTCGGTCACCAGTCTGTCCATTTTTGTTCCAAGTAAAATAAATAGACTTTACCATTCAGATCTGAAACCTATTTGAAATTTTAAAAAGTCGTTAGATAATACATGGTGATTAGAAATTGATGGTGAAGTCAACATTTGATTGGCTTGGGCCTGGAAGGACTCTTTCTAAAAAGAGATGAGCATGCTAGAGAGGAATACAGAAATGCATTTTTTGCTTGTGCCATTTGGATAGAAATGACCTTCTAAAAAAAATACACATTCCACTACAAATTTCAAAGATCATGGTCTTGCATAGTTTTTGTTTGAATTGCAGATACTTTGGTCTCCTTAGTTATTGATTTACAAACAGAGACTATGATCTTTTCAGATAATCCCTTGATAGTACTATGCCTTAAATTAATTAATACTGTTAGATATGATTCCAGATAGAAAATAAATAATTTTATAAGATGGTAAGATATGCAACCTTGTAGAACAGTAGCACCAGCACTTTTGTGCTATACAGCTGGAGGTCAATATTCCATTAAACATTAGATAGACTGCAATTAAGGTCCATTCAGAAGCTGTTTAATAATTACTGCCCCAACCTTCAAGACAGAAGACCAGGAATACATTAAATATTTAAAAAACAAAATCCATCAGACAGCAAACTTCAAAATAAATATGGTTCCTCAAAAGAACATCTCAAGAACCACCACAATGATTTAATATCAGCATTTGCCTATAAGTGATTTTTTTAAATACAATATGTGAGCTAAATTTGCAGAATGTATCTCACTAATTTTCTAAATCTTAGACACCCTGGTTATAGTATAATGAGCTTCTCTGCGGTGTCTATATGTCCTCTCTATGTTCATGTCAGTTTTCTCCAGGTGTGTGGTTTCCTCTACCATCTGAAACAGTTGGTGGATATGTGACTTTAAATTTTCCATGCATTTGTGATCTTTGTGTGTGTGTGTGTGTGTGTGTGTGTGTGTGTGTGTGTGTGTGTGTGTGTGTGTGTGTGTGTGTGTAATAATGAGGAAAGCCCTGGCAACTACCTCTATTTCCAATTTGCCTAGTAAACCCTGCTGATGTCACTGGGTATTCTTGGAGTCACAATACGAGTTGGATGTGACTCAACAACATTCAGGTGATGTGATTTGGGAAAATGGGATAGCTTGTGCAGATCTTAAAGACATCTTTATTGTCTTCTGTTTGACTAACTGAGATATTCATTGTGGAGTTAATGATTAGATTACATATCATATCATATCACATCATAATGAAACATTTAACTTCATCTAAGTCTAAAGACATGCTCATTGAATATCTATTTAGATTAGGCCAAAGTTTTGGCGTCATTGTAGTGCAGGATGTAATTAATAATCATTACTTGAGAGCATGAGAGTCTTCCTGGCCCAGATGGTTTTGATACAAATTCTTAAATATAAATTTTTAAACATTTTTTGTCTCAGTATTAAACTGTTTAATTATATTAGAGTAAACAGCATCAAGGATAATTATCAAAAACAATCAGAACAATGAAGGATAATTATCAAAACCAATGAAAAAAATCTTTATTCAAAAATCTAATTCATACACTTCTCTTATAAATAATGCCAGACAATATCACTCTTCAATAAGGGAAGCTCCGTTACCCACCTTAATAATGCATGCTGATCTTAACCTTGTCCCTAACCCTGACAAGTATCTTAAATAAGAAAAAAAACTCCTATAATACACTACCACTGTTTTGATAAATTTGAAATGAATGCAGTTGGGTTTTGGTAGTGCATTGCAAAAGGAAATTTGTTTCCTTTTTCAATGTACTGATTGTCAATGTGTTGTATTAACAAAATAATTACTGGTTGACATGTTTTGGTTGTTAACCAAATTACATGATGACCCATTATTATATTATATAACCATTGATTTGATTTGTATCACTTCACTGAAAGACCATTTCACTGCCACCTATTTCACTGAGACCAAATCACCTAAAGTTCATTTCACTGAAAGTTCATTTCACCTAAAACTCATTTCACTGACAAGTAGTACTCTAAGGCAAGTCAAAGATATATGTCCTTTCCCCACTGTAATGTGATCCTGGGGTTAGTATATATAGTTATGGGGGCATGGGGGGCACAGCCCCCCCACATTGGGGGGCTGTGGGGTTGTAGCCTCCCCACTTCATTTGGTTTTCTTTTGTCTGGTTTTGTTTTACATTATTTTGTAAAACCCAATTAGGTGGGGGGCTATGCCCCCCACACCCCTCCAATGTGGGGGATGTGCCCCCCACCCCCCTAACTATATATACTAACACCAGGATTGCACTACAGTGGGGAAAAGGACATATACCTCTGACTTGCCTTAAAGTACTACTTGTCAGTGAAATGAGTTTTAGGCAAAATGAATTTTAGGTGAAATGAACTTTAGGTGATTTGGTCTCAGTGAAATGGGTGTCAGTGAAATGGTATATATATATATATATATATATATATATATATATATATATATATATATATATATATATATATATATACACTCACACAAACACACACACACACACACACACACACACACACACACACACACACACACACACACACACACACACACACACAAGTATTTAAGCACTGAAGAACTACATAGATAAGGCATGTATCGTATATTTATCTATTAACTTTAAAACAGATGTAGGTTGATTCCTTTGTCAGGTGGTCTTTCAGATTCAGTTTAAATTGTTCAAGCATGCTTTATTTCTTTACATCTGCAGGCAACTGATTCCAAATGGCCGGTTTAAGTATGCAGAAGGTCTTTTCTCCATTTATAGTTTTACATTTAAGTCTCACGAGTGATATGGTTTTCTTCAATATTTTCTCAGAGGGAATAATTTTGTTGTATAAATCTAAAGTTTGCATTTCAAAGGGGTTTATAGCCCGAATTTGATTATTTTGTATAGCTGTGTACTGAAGAGGACTAAAGGGCTGTAACTAGCAGCCCCTTACAGGTTGCAAGTAAATTGCAATGAAGGGATAGTTTATTGGCAAACAGGATAAAGTTAAATATTTTGTTTAAACTAATCTGAAAGTTGTGTGTTTTAAAAATGGAATTAGCAGTTATTAGATATAGGCCATATTCAATTTTTGAAATAAAGAATTGTCTAGCAAATGCCTGCCAGGCAGAATGCAAAGTTGATGGGAGATTCTATAACAAATTATACCATGACCCCCCATTAATATTCCAAAACGTGCACGCTGATTGGCCAGCGTGCACGTTGTAAATCGACTTATACTAATGGAAAAAGGTCTGGTCGCCCGGACTTTTTCCATTAGTATAAGTCTCTTTTAAAACACTGTCTCGCTATGTTAAAAGAGTTTAACATAGCGACACAGGTTTAAAAAAAGCAACGGAGATCTCCGTTGCTTTTTTTAAAGCTGTCTCGCTATGTTAAACTCCTTTAACATAGCAACACAGTGTGTAAAAAGCAACGGAGATCTTGCTTTCTCTGTTGCTTTTTTTTTAAACCTGTCTCGCTATGTTAAATGGGTTTAACATAGCAAGACAGCTTTAAAATAAGCAACTGACATCTCTGTTGCTTATTTTAAAGCTGTCTCGCTATGTTAAACCCATTTAACATAGCGAGACAGGTTTAAAAACGGAGAAAGCAAGATCTCCGTTGCTTTTACAGCTATGTTAAATGGATTTGACATAGCGAGACAGCTTTAAAATAAGCAACGGAGATGTCCGTTGCTTATTTTAAAGCTGTCTCGCTATTTTAAACCCATTTAACATAGCAAAACAGTAAAAAGCAACGGAGATCTTGCTTTCTACGTTGCTTTTGGCCACAGCTCTGATGTACTGCGTAGGCATGTGCAGTACATCAGAAGTGCCGCGGATACCAGCCAGCTGCGGAAGGGCAGCAAAGAGGCATTATACAGTGCCATTATTTAAGAAAAGTAATTATTTATTTTCTTAAATAATGTCATAGTATAATAGCAATAATCCACTTCTGGGTGAGGGTAATGTGGGATTTACCCAGGGTTGTCTTTGTTTGGTCCCGAGGGCGAAGGGTTATTGCTATAGTATTAGGTATGATAGTGCTTTTATAAAAATATTTAAGTATGTTTAGAGAAATTCAATGTGGTGTATGATGTTAAGCCAGAATACCTCTCTTCTGAGACAACTGGCAGGGTTGTACATTTTGTATCAGTGACAACTAAGGATTGCAGCTAAAGTAACTTCTGAGTAGATTCAAAGATCATAGTGCTTGAGTTAGCTGTGCTGATCAGCAGTCTGCTATTATAGGTCCAGTTAGACATGGCAGTGAAACATTTTGCAATGTATCTCAAAGCATAACAGGAGCTTTATAGATTCTAAGTGTAAGAAGTCATAAGCATGTAATATGATTTTTAAATTAGATAGGTTAGATGTTGTTAAAGGAAAACAAAATAAGGCCTAATACAGATCTCTGTGGGACCCCTATTTTTAGGATTCCTGTAGTAGTTAGGGACACATTGTAGGCAGCATGCAATGTTCTATCAGTCAGGTAATGTTTGGAACATCATAGTGTAGGGGTTCCAAAGTTAAGTTTGTCAAGTTTGGCAATGAGAAGATTTTGATCAAATATATAAAAGGCTCTGATTAGATTGAGAAAGTGTCCACATATTAACATCAAGTAATTCATATTAGTGAATATTTTTATTTATTTTATGTTTGATTACCGGGTTGGTCTGATTGAGCAATCAGGTGCCCATTTTCAACAGGGGAGAAAAGCTCCACATACATGGCAATCATAAAAAATACAAAAGCTCCACATATATGATAAAAATACAAAAGTCAGAGATGAGTACAAATTAATAGAGCAAATAATAGTATGTCATAGCATAGTACGATGAGAAGTTACAGAAGTGTAAAATATAGATTGTAGAGTAGTAAAACAGAAAATATAATGTTTTTGAGTAAGAAAGTGCAGTAATATATACAGTTATATACATACATTTAAAAATATTCATTATGGTAGTTTTTTTTCTATGTGTTTGACCTTTGAGTAGTGGCAGAGGAAGATTTATCTGGATGGTGGTAATATAGTGTCTATAGCTGTATGTAGAGCAAACAAAGCACTGAATGAATTTCAGAACCCATTCTCTACATCACAGGGGAGACCATATATATTTATGAGCTAAATTGCCTGCTCATGGATGTGTTTTTCAAATATTTTTGTTAAAAGACATATATTATTGCTCTGTAATCTTTACATTCCCTGGCTGTGGAATCTTTAAACGTAGGAATATAATCACATGTTTAAATTATCCTAGACATTTAATAGAGCATAAGGAGAGATTAACGATATATGTGTATGTGAGTGGCTTAACTTTAGAAAGGGCAAACATTTCAAGAAAGAAGGTGGAGCTTATACAATTGTGTACCTGATCTGAGGTTCAAACGGAGTACGACCATTCTGGCTTACTTGTTTGATTAATGCTTAAAGTAGAATATCAAACTGTAAGCAATGAAAATGTACAATTGGGAGTTGTAGAGTGTTGAATCTTGGGTTGAGTTTGAAAGAGTAGTAGTATTTGGTGTGGGGGTTATTGATTATATCATCATTAGTTTCTAGTAGGAAGTTCCTATATTTGATAAACCAATGTTGACAGTCCATAGTGTGATTTGTATCTTTTAAGCAATCGGTGAGACTGCCTTTTGAAAGTTTTAGTTTCTTTCAAAATTTCTTGGGATTGACTGACGTGACTTCCTGCTTTTTACTAAGAAAATAGATATTCGCTGAGTTAGTGGCTATTCTTACTCTTTTCCTCAAGAAATAAGTCATGTAATTGCTTGTTGAAGGGTTGTTGCTTCCATTCCCTCCATATTTTTTTCCTTCTTGTATGAATCATGGAAAAATTTAAGGCAAATATGTCTTGCAAGCATTGTAGCTTCTGATACGTTCACTTAGACCATGCCTACAACCTCCAGGAGTGCTAAGTTATTCAATCCATGATGAATTTATGAATACCTAAACAATTATTCAGGTCCTGTTTGAAGGAGGATAGTGTATCACACACATCTATATCACATTATCAAAGACGCAAAATGTCAAACTCTCAAAACAGCGAAAATTCCAAAACTCGAACTCCGTACCCCCCCACTAAATATATATTCCTACCCCAAGATCGCACTACAGTGAGGAAAGGGCAAATATCCCAATCTTCACTGTACTGCAATATCAAAAACGGAACTTCGAGTTTTCGGCACTTTTGCTATTTTTAACGTTCGACATATTGAATTTGCGATAAGGTGATATAGATCCTATCACACTGCTTCATCAGTGGAGTAGGGTTTTTTTAGAGGAGGGGAGACACTGAGTAATGAACCTGGTTCTCCTCCATGCTTTATTAATATGTTGTTGAAGATTTAGCTCCATGATTCTGGTATTTGTGGGACTGTTTGCCATGTGCAGATAGAAGAGATCCAGGACCACACAGTCCCTGATCATATGGAAGGCAAGGCATAGATTTCCTTTGAGGAATCTTTTTAATGCTAAATAAAGGAGAAGCACTTAAAGTATTTTGTGTTAAGGTAGGGCTTTTAAGCCAGTGATATTCTTAGTTAGGATACTCTGGAGTCTTTCTGTTTGTGATGACTTGTGAGGTACACCCAAAATTGGGGTATTATATTCAGTAATTGGCCTGCTCAGTGCTGAGTATCAGGGGCAATGATCTCTTTAGATTTGAGTGGTATTCCCTTGGCAATAAGATATGCTAAGTAGGAGGATTTCCTGAACACTGTCACTATGTGGTAATCAAAGACGAGGGAAGTATAAGTTTAAGTGTCACTAACTGTACTCCCAATTTGATGTGGGATACAATCAATAATGTATGCTGGGGAAAGGGATTGCCTCTCAAATTTGATGATGCTGTCATTTTTAACTTTTGAGTCCATTTATGAGTACCAGATCTTGCTGGAGAGTTTGGGCATCAGAGGGGGATTTGACAATGACATTCAGTTTGCAGTTATCAATAAATTTAGTCAGAGGTCATTGCTCTTGGTCTGGAAGTCAGAAAAGTAAAATCTAAATAAAAGAGACCCCAGGACTGAGCCCTGCTGAACAACACAGGTTACCTTCATAGTCTCTGATGCTGCACCTTCCACTCTTAGTATTGAGGTCTTTCACCTAGTTTGCTATCCATCTTACCACATTGGGATCTAATTATAGTGCAGTCAATTTCCTGACTACGGAGTCAAAGACAAGATCAAGGTACACTGGATGAATGGAATGACTTCTGAAAACAGCTTGGATTACCATTTTAAAGAATCTCATCAGAATCATTACACAAGATATGCCATTTACAAAGCCAAACAGTTGCGGGTTTGATGAGATTCTTAATCTCAAAAGTTTATCATATCTGTAGCAATAGGGTCCATAACCATTTTATGAATAGACTGCGATGAGAACTTTTGTTAGGCTAGCTGATGTGGGAATCTAGTCTATGCCTATGTGTATACTAGTATATTTGCATAATACAAGTGTGAACAACTGGTTTGGGCTGTTATCCTCAGTGTTGTTAGCTATTTTAACTCACTCAAGCCTAAATGCTTTTTTGTATACTTCCAGTTCACAACCATACCTTCATATGGTGTCCAGACCTTTTTCTGGTCAGTCTTCTTTAACTAAATGACTTATCAACTAATAATAGACAATATTAAAAAGGGCAAGGAGTTATTAAGAAAATTACACTAAGATTATTGGTCTAAGATATCCTGGAGTGGAGAAATGAATCTTTATTTGCCACTTGTTATTCATATTTTCATCATTATGTTCATATTTGTATAACTGAGAGACCTACAAAAGAAAAGGTGTGTGTGTGTGTGTGTGTGTGTGTGTGTGTGTGTGTGTGTGTGTGTGTGTGTGTGTGTTTATGCCTGTGTGTAAATGTATGCATGCATGTGAGTGAAAGCAAGACTGATCGTGCCATTATTTTACTCTTGCTTAAGCAGCATTTTTGCTGTTTAACAAGTGTAAAAAAATGAACAGAGAATAGTGTATGTGTGTGTATGAGTCTATTTATGTTTCTGTCTGCATTTGTGAGTGAATGTGTGCATGAAAGCAGGAGACTGTGCATGCATGTGTATGTGTGTGTGTGTGAAAGCAGAATAAACTGTGTGTGTGTATGAGATAGAGAGAGAGAGACAGTGAACAGTGAGATTGAGAGATATTATTTTACACTCGCTAAGCAGTGAGTTTGCTGTTTAGTGAGTGTAAACTAAAAAAGAAAATAAACTTAAAATAACAAACCTCTGGATTCAGCAAGCCATATTTTCCACTCAGGAACAGTGTAGGAGCTCCTGCACAGAAAATGGCCGCTGAGAGAACCAGGAAAGTGCCGTTTTCATGTGCATGAGCGGCCCTACACTGTTCTAGCACAGAAAACGAGCAAATATGCAAATCATCTCATTTGCTGGTGAAAACCATGCAAATGAGGTGATTTTGTGATCCACCAATCTGTCAGGTCTCTGTACTAGAACAGTGTCAGTGTTGAAATGTATTCAGAAAATAACTGAGTGCATTTCTGCAACTAACAAAATGGAGGCATGACAGCTTGTGGAAAAGCATGTATTATGTACAATAGACATACCAATGACCAAATATAAGGCCATTGGCATTGAAAAGTGATTAATTATTATGACAATTAAACTTTTTTTTTTGGCCGATCTTGGCCATTTAAGCGTAGGGCAGTGGCACTTAAACGGGATTGTGCCAAAAATAAAAAAAAAAAGAGAAAACTTAATTTTACGTTAAATCTGCATTTTGCCATTATAGTCAATGGCATGCAGAATGTAAACAATACCAGGGAGCACTGGTTGTCAAGAGGAAAGGGTCCATGTTAATGCAGAAACTAATGACCTACACACCGGGGTATGCAAATGAGAGGAGTTATACTGAATCACAGATTTCTTGAAAGTGTCAGCTTGTACCTAACTGTGTAGGTGCAGGAATACAACAGTGCAAGTGTAAGAGCTGAATGTCTTCATAAGGGGGTGTGTCATGCTTGCTGTAAACTCATTGGAGCTCTGTGGCCCACGTTTGCCCTTAGCTAAGCACAGCTAAGGAAGGGGGTGTAATAGATGTGCCTGAGCACTGTGTACATAGCCTAAACAGGTGTGCACTCCACACACCAGGATTTAAACAAAGAAAAAAGAAAAAAAAACAGGAAATGGCAGCACTGCTGACATTTGAGCACTGGGTATGCATGGTATGCCTCAGGGCTTAAATAGGGAGAAACTGGGAAGGGGAAACAGCAGTAGGAAGACAATCAAGGAGAACTAGCCTAGCTGGCAGGTGGAATGTATCAGAATCAGCCAAATCCACATGCAGCAGCCCAGCACACTAGTATAAACTATGCAAACACCTTTCAGACTGCTTTTTTCCCACAAACTCTACACCACTGGTGTACACAGATGGGGGATTTTTAACTGGCAAAACTAAATAAAAATGTTAAAGACTGCTGCTGCTTTACTCCATCAATATGTGCTAGAGACTGAAGGTGGTGAGGAGAGAATGCTGACAGTTGACCCACAGTGAGGAGGAGGAGAAGAGTGTACAGACCCAGGATAACCTACCAAGGCCTACATGAGCTGCAGATAGTAGAGTGCTATAGGGTGGACAGGGACATTCTACAGCAAATTGTTGAGCTGTACCGGCCACGCCTCACACACAGAACTGATAGAGGAGAACCCATCCCAGTGGATACCCAGGTATGTGTAGGCTTAAGAATACTAGCCACAGGTACCTTCCAAAGACCAACTGGGGATATGATGGGGGTCTCACAGGCATCAGCATCCAGGATACTTCACCACTTCCTGGATGCCATGACACAGCATGCCAATGAGCACATATATTTTCCCACCACCCATGAGGCATTGACCACACGTATGCATCTCTTCCACCATATAGCAGAATGCCCAGAGGTAGCTGGTGCTATAGTCTGCACGCACATCCACATCAAAGCACCACCCGGCGAGCAGGGTATGGTCAACATAAACTGCAAGGCCTTCCACTCCATCAACTGCCAGGTCATGTGCGATGCCCAGGACATTACCATGAATGTGTGTGCTGGCAGCCCTGGAAGCTATCATGACTCCCACATCTGGCATTGCTCACAGCTGTATCAGGTGTTTGCAAGGGGGGACATCCCATATAGCCATCTAGTGGGGGATGCTGTCTATGCACTGGAGCTGTAACTGATGACACCTTTCAGAAATGCACACACACCTGAACAAGAACACTATAATGAGGCACACGCACAAACCAGGATCATTGTAGAGCATGTGTTTGGGATGCTCAAGTCACGGTTCCATTGCCTTGACATATCCAGTGGAGCCATGCAGTAATCTCCATGTACATGTACACAAATGTTCATAGTATGTGCCATGCTACACAATATGATCCTGCAGAAACAGCTGCTGCAAGAACAGCACGGGGCAGGGCCACACAGCCTCCCACCATTGCTAAGGCCAGCACAGGCACAGAGGGACTCGGAGGAGGAACATCCTGAGCCTGCCCCTATAGGCAGAAGGAGGTGTGCCCAGTATTGCCAGGCCTTGGCAAAGAGACAATGCATAGCACACACACACTGACACTGTAGAGACCTAGGGACTGATACCTCTCTCTGACTCGCACATACAGTAAAAGGGATGCCAAACATAACACTACCTTAGCTTTACCATGTATTGGGCGTGTACTATGTGCATCCAACATAGTCAGTCCTCCAGCATTGTCCTCAATACTGGCCCAGAAATAAGGTAAGTCACCCTTCCTATCAATTACTGAATGGAGTAGTATGTTCTGATAGCTGTATGTATGGTATGGATGCAAGCATGCAAGGGAATTGGGTGGCTGAATGGGATAGCAGCAGACAGCTATATGGGACAGCAGGAAATTCAAAACAAATACTGGTGTCAACATACTAGGAAGCACTACAGAAGGTGACAACCCCGACTGCAGTACATGTGATGGCCTAAATAACTGTGAGTGTCAATAGGTCACACACATGGATGTCAATGAGGGTCACAGACCCACCACCAGCCATTACACAGCAAGACAGGTTTAGATCACCATAAAGAAAAGCCGGACTAAGGCCTCCAAATGATGGCAATGGTGAACAGCCCCCCCACCAGACCTACACAGACATACTACAACAGGGCTGGCAGTTACATTCTAGTTCTGAAGGGTAAGAAGTCTGAAACAGAAATTTATGCCATTAAGATCTAACATGTGTACTCTACTGATATGCCTCCTTTCTGCATGATAGGTCACAATACAATATGAAATGGAAGCCAACAGAGTAACCAAAATGCCAGTACAGTCATTGCAAATGTTTAAATTCTGCCCCACAATCCCATGTAGAAATGCAGTAATAGATGGCCTGCAGCACTCTCAAATGGCTTACAGTCCTCTGGCAAAGGCCCATGCCTCACCCATAGTGCCAGTGTATGGAATGTCAGGGGGTACCAACTAACACCCTAACACAGTAAACAGAAAACAAATGCAAGGCCATGTTGACAAATGCCAGTAGCATGCCTCCCTATGTCCTACTGCAAGGACTGTGGACCAGGCCATAAATACTACTGGGATAAAGGCCCAATTATAGGGATACTTCTGAGATATTGCTTACATAATGTTAGGAAGAGGAGAGAATAATGAGGGGGGGGGTGTAGAAGCATGGATGTCATGGAGTGTGTGAAGTCTGAAACTCTAATGTCCACCCATACTTGTCCCTGACTGCAAACCCATGAATAAATAGCCAGAAAACTGCTTGTAAACCAGAATATGAAGGCAAACTGACCATATATATGAGTTCTGCCTCTAGATAACCTGGGTGTATCTGTACAGCTGAGAGGTATAGCCCCAGCAGTATATGGCCATTCCATGAAGTTGAGAAAAACACAAGGAGGGGATCCCCAGCCAGCATACTAACAAGGTGCTGGACCATTTACACAGAACCAGCAGTCTATTGTCTGTAGCTACCCCTCCACAATGGCATGAGTGTGCCAGAATGTGTAGTCTATATGCCTCAGAATATTGGTATCAGCTTCATTCATCTTCTATTTCCCTGGTAAATAACTGTGAGCAAAGAATGATAACTGTCAGTAGTTGATGACATGATACATCACAGTGTAAAACAGTACATATGTCAGAAAATCTATGCTACAACCACACATGTCACACAAGCAGCCCAGACAGCAATAGTTACAGTATCCCCCGTATATTATGCCCATTGTGTCTCCATATTGGCAACTTATCTACCGATATCCTGCAGAAACAGTTTGCTAGGTGTAGCTGTAACACACAAAATCCTGAACTGGAGTCAAACCCTCCCTGGAATGGATCCACACACTCAATATAGAAGTTCATACTGGCATACTGGGCATGCTCCTACACTTAGAGAAATGAAGGCCATGTCTGACAACACAGTGGACTACAGATATTGGTTATACACAGCTGTCTGTGCACACACACACCAAATTGTACACCATTGATACTTCACACACACACATTGGATAGGAATACTCACACAAATCTAAGGCCAACATAATATAATATGTCAAACATACACACACACATAGACGTGGGGAAGAGAAAGATGGACAGTGACAGAGAGAATACCATTATGAGGCCTTTCCCACCCGGTACACATCCCATTCATTATGAGGCCTTTCCCACCCGGTACACATCCCATTGGCCTATATCACATGATGTGCTGATGTCATTCACTGTAGAAATACCTTTGGTTAGCCTTCAGCCCTACAGTCTCAGCGGTGCTTGTGATAACTGTGTAACACAACAGTACAAATAAGTATCCATGTAGCAGTTGTAATCTCAGTCCTGTCAAATGTTAAGTTGTGTGCGAGTGTGTGTGTTTCTAGATGAATATGGTTGAGGCCATTCTCACTCACTAAACTTCCCTTATCTCTCCCTCAGCACTGCTGCTGATGTCACTCACCTTCAAAGATACCTATGGACAGTTCTCCAACATATAATCTCTGTGGTGCTTGTGATAACTGTCTAATACTGTAGTGTAGCAAGCTAGTTAGGTAGGAGTTCTAATCCTGGTCCTGGCAACTGTAAAAATGTGTGTGTTTGTTGAGACCTGATTTTGTGGTCGTTCACATTTACTGCACTTTCCTTACCCCTTCTTTAGCACTGCTGCTGATGTCACTCACCTTCAAAGATACCTTTGGACAGCTCTCCAATATATAAGCTCTGTGGTGCTTGCAATAGCTGCATAATACTGTAGTGTAGCAAACTAGTTAGGTAGGAGTTTTAATCCTAGCCCTGGCAACTGTAAAAATGTGTTTGTTTTTGTGAGAGAGTGTGTGTGTGTCTTTATAGAGACCTGATTTTGTGGTCATTCACACTTACTACACTTCCCTTACCCACTCCTTCAGCATTGCTTTTGATGTCACTCACTTTACAGGTATGCTTGGTCAATGTTCTACTAATAATCTCTGTGGTGTGTGTGGTAAATGTGAAGCAATGTAGTAATAATAACTACATAGGTAGGGGTATGAATTTCATTCCTGGCAAGTGTGTGTGTGTGTGTATGTGTGTGTTTGTGTGTGTGTATGTATATCTACATATATATATGTCCATACCTTAAAGATTTTGGCCCCATTTACACCCAGTACACTTCTCATTGCCTGACTTTATCAGTCCTGCAGATATCATTCACCTTAGAAGTAACCTGTTGGCATCCCTAATTTAAGATCAGTGGTGCATGTGGTAAGTGCATAACATGGTGGTCTGAAAACATAATTAGATAGAGATTTGAACCTCACTCCTGGTAAATGCGTGTGTAGAGTAAAATATTTTGTGAAATCTCTCACCCACTACATCATCCAATGCCAGTATTTACAAGGGCTGGTGATATTCCTCACCTTATAAGCACCTTGGGACAACATCCACCCTATAAGCTCTGTGGTGCATGTGATAAGTGCGTAACACTGTAGTAGCAATACACAGCTAGGTAGGGGTCAAAACTCAGTACTAGCAAGTGTGTGTGTGTGTGTGTGTGTGTGTGTGTGTGTGTGTGTGTGTGTGTCATCAGTATTCTGTGTGGATGCTAGCGTGATTGTGTAATAACAGGATCCATTGAGGGGGGTGGCTTTTGCTAAATTATTATATTGAGTACCTAGTATATGTCCCAAAGTCCACATTACAAGGCCAACAGTTGTCAAACACCAGAGAGGTTGGGGTAGACAATCCACAGCCCTAAATGTCTAGTGCCATGTGCAATGACTATGTGACAGTATGGATTAGTGAACAATATAGACAACCCTTCTAATATTCAGAGACCACTCTCCACCCACAAATTATACACAAAACACTTGGCTAGGCAGCAACCACTATATCGGCAGTTCGCCTGCAAACTGCCTCATAGATAGTACCCATTGTGTGATTTCAGTGGACTACATGACTGTTGACCACAAAAGTGCCACTGACATCAGAAAGTACTTTGATGTGTTACATCTCCTGATTGAGTGTGTGTTATTCAGCAAGTAAAAGGACATGGCACCCTGTTCCATCCCCTCAGTAGTCCACTCAATGTGTATAGTGGCCCTTTTGCCATGTTCCTCACTGGACACCTGCAACAAATGTAGAGTCTGCAAATGTACCCCAAAAAGGGAATACAATGTCTTATACACATGCCCTGTATGGACAGATGCCAATAATTCCAGTGAATCCCTGTATCATACTGTCTATGTAGGTGCAATCACTACCTCAGTTACATAGCCATCTCTCATCAAATCAGGTCAGGAATGCTACTTCTGAAGATACCAATCTGTCCACACAACATGCCTCAGAGACCTCAAGCACACTTCCACACATCAAAGAACATGCATGTGGGACATGTGCACAACCCAGACACTGTCCATGCTATGGAATGGAAATCATACATGTGAAGCAGTGCACATCACTGGCCACCCACAATAGAAATCTGGATGAGTGGATGGGGAATACCATATCCACCCCTGGGGGACCACTCCAGTGACTATACTCCTGAGCCACACTGGGGACTATTTCCATGTGGCCTGATACCAGGGTATTCCCTTGGGCTAGCCTTGTAGAGCCTTCAGGCCCATTCACCTACTACATACCTATGAAGCAATGAACATATGGATCTCAGTAGTGGCAAATGTGTGTGTGTGTGTGTGTGTGTGTGTGTGTGTGTGTGTGTGTGTGTGTGTGTGTGTGTGTGTGTGTGTGTGAATAGTAATCTCAGTGTGTTTGGTTGATGAATATCCCCTGTGGCTGTGGTGATTAGCAATCAGAAGTGTGTCCAAACCACAACACGTACCATTCTGCATTCTACAACAGATGTTGTAAATCAGCATATGCCTATGTACAACTCTCAGCCCTATAATCTGTGAGGCATATGCAATCAATGTGTTACAGACCGGGGATTTCCATGCACATACTGCACCTTGCCTATGACATGGTGGATGTGTTACCACACTGCCATACCCCATGGTCTTGCTGCAGGGCCACATCCTGGTGACACACAAATGGCTAGAATGGAAATGGGATACAGCATGTGAGAACACATTCACTCAACACTTCACTTGTTGGGGGAGAGAGGAGTAAAGCTGGCACTAAATGTGTTGCCAAGACTGTGGTCAATAGCTGTTGTTTCAGGATAGGTATTAGCATTGTGCAGTAACTAGCAGCACTTGTGTTTAATACTGTGGAGCTTGTTGATGTATCAAAGGCTGTTGTGACTGTCGTCAGTGTCTGCTGCATGTCTGCCATCATAGATGCCTGAAGGGGATTCCATGAGGGATCCAAAGTTGTGTTTGAGGCTAATAAAGGAGTTTAACAGTCATGGGATACCACCTTTCTCTGCAACAGTGTCTTCCTTCTGATGTACACTTTAGTAATGGCAGGGGACCATCACATTGTCTCCCAGTGTTTGGAGGACAGTGTCTGAGTTCTGATGTGTATGTTAGGTATGTGCCCTGCTGACCAGCATTATAGGGAGCGCTGGTTAAAAGCCTCACATAGATGCATGATGGAGTGGTTACGCATATTGCTTGAAAGGGACCAGATTAAGCATAAGAAATTGAAACAAGAGTTGGCTTTACTTTCACAATCCCTAAGTAACAAACTTGGGGAGCAGAACATAAGCAATTTGTTGGAGCGTATTAATAAAAAATGACATATGTTGGAAGCTGATGTGATTGAATATAAAAGAAAAAAATTAATACGGGATATCAACGATTACGAGGCAGGGAGGGTGTTCCTGCCACCGCCCAATAGAAGATCGGGGAAGCAACAGCATCAGCAAGTGAGGTTTGAAAAGACCACTTCCGCTTCTTATGATTCATCGGAGGGAACAAGCTATTATAGTACTGACGATAATGAAGATTTTCCAAATTTGCCACATCCACAGAGACCGGAGGAACATCGTCAAACTTTTCAAGGCACAAATGGATCAGCAGTATCAACAGGGGCAACAGAAATGGAGATGGAATAGAGGCCAGAACGGGTACAGAACAGATGAGGGACAATTTTTCTGACTCCAGAAAGGGACAAGGTACTGGACAATATTATAATAAACAGTTCAGACAATAAGGTTTGTTCTGAACCTAATTTAGTAGTTAATCTTTTTAGCTGTGATCTATCTGATGAACAAGTGGCTGTTTTAAATTTAGGTTTGAAATTTGTACCGACAGTAATTCCGAGAAATTATGTATGGAAACAAGAATTGTTTAGATTTATTCATAAAGTACATTTTAGATATATTATTTCTCTATGCAGGATAATATGAAAGTTATAAATAATAGTAATGCATCTTTTATTGATGATTTTGATGAAAGTTTTTTTTCATGTAACGATGGAGAGAATTAATTTAGTGATGTTAATGAAAGTAACATGGAACTTCCAAATGCTTATTGCAAGATAGATACATCTATTATTTCTTCCATTAAGAAGTATATACCTCCCTTTGTTAATACATGTATTTCACATTTTAATTCTATGATAAATTTTGAAAGTGAAAATATTTGTAAAAATATAAATAAAAGGGATATAGAATATAATTTGACGCTTAAGGAGTGGCAAGCCTTAAAAGTATTAAGCAATAGAAAGAATATAATAATAAAGCCTGCAGATAAGGGCAATAAAATAGTGGTTTTGAACACAGCACAATATTATAAAATGTGCATGGAGCATTTGAATTATATGGAAGTATATGTGAAATGTGACAAAAAAATATATAAACAAGCAATGTTAAACTTTGAAAGAATGTTGGAAAACAGTGTTCGTTTAGGCTATTTCACAGAGAAAGATGTTGAGAATAAACTGCTAGATAGGAATAGTGAAAGAGCTATTTTTTTTTTTGCTTGCCAAAAGTGCATAAAAATATAAAAAATCCTCCAGGGAGGCCCATTATTTCTGCATGCAAATACTTTCTACATAATTTCAGTTTGGTGTTGCACAAGATATTATTACCCTATGCACAGAAGTCTCCAGTATATATCCAGGATAGTTTTTGATTTTTTATCTAAGATCTGTACCATTAAATGGAATGACAAAAGATATTGGTTGGTTTTGGACGTTAAAAGCCTATGCACAAGTATAGAGCATAAGGATGGGATCCAAGCCATAACCTATTCTATGGGTGATAGTCCTGTTTGTTATTTTGTAATTGATTTAGTAAATTTTTGTTTAAAGAATAATTATTTTTACTTTAATAATGAGTTATATAGACAAAAACAGGGCACAGCGATGGGGGCAACTTTTGCCCCCATGTACGCAAATATTTTTATGACTTTTTTTGCGAATTCATTTTTATCTAGGTTAGAATTTGTGAAAAAAATATGTTAAATTTTATTATCATTACATTGATGATTTAATTTTTATTTGTGAGGATGGGTGGATGGAAATAGAAGACTTTATACATAAACTACATGAAAATCCTTTTAAATTAAGTTTTGATGGTGTACAGAAAGGTAGAAAAGTTGTATTTTTGATTTAGAGTTCGACTGTAGGAAGAATGGAGAAATTGTAACGAATGTACATAGGAAATTTAGTGATGAAAGTCAATTTCTGAGGGCTACAAGTTGTCATCCACCACATATTTTAAAGGCATTACCCTATGGGGAAATGTTGCGAATTTTTAGGTTGTGTAATGAGAAGGAAATTTTGAAAAATGAGCTGGATGAAACTAAGATGTTTAAAATGAGAGGATATAACATCTTGGATATACAGGAAGCTGAAAGTAGGGTATGGAAAGAATCAGAGAAGTCGAGACAAGTTAAGAAGAGTAGGGGGACGATTGACACATGTATGAATGACAATAGATATAAAAATAGAGCCTATATATCTTGTAACTGGTTATATTAAAAGTAAGGAGTTTAAAAATTTAATAGAACATTATTGGGAAAATTTAATACAGGACAAAGTGTTGGCAAGTATTTTGCCATATAGATCATTTTTCTCTTATAGCAGGGAAAAAGTCTGAAAGATATGGTTGTGCATGGCAATTCTGTTATGCCAATGGCAGAATTGATTACAGTGCCCTATATTAAGGGAACAACAGCTTGTGATGATTGTAGGGTTTGTACTGATATAGTATCCAGTTTTCAGTATATTAATAATATTAAGTTTGAATCTAAGGGTGTGTTTTCATGCAGACGTAAGGGGGTTATATATGCATTAAGGTGTCCCTATGAAATGTACTATATAAGATGTATGGAACACCTAAGGGACATAAAAAACTGTAGGAAAGAAAAAATGGTTGCAATGCATTTTAAAATGTTTTATGATAGCAATGGTGATTTTTTGGAATGTACTATTTTGGAATAAATTGACAGTATGAATATTAGTGAAGAATTGTTAAAACAGAAATTAGTGTATATAGAAACTGTTTATATTTTGAAATATGGTACAATGATCCTAAAAGGTCTGAACAATGATTTGAACTGGAAGTTTGCTTTAAGAAATATTTAATGAAATAATTGACAGATTGGTAGCAATTAAGAAGGTGCTATATAAGAATGGTTATTTTGTATGTGTTTTATTCCATGAAGATGTTTTTACCGAGGAGCTAGAATAAAGGATTATATCAGTGGCTGTTTTCTTTGTTTGGAGTCCTACACATTGGTATCCTGTTGTATTCAGAAGGAGTGGAGAGGAGAGGTGTTGTTGAGAGTGTCTGAGTTCTGTTGTCTCTGGCTAGTACCATGCACTCATGTGCCTGTTTGTACAGTGCCTATGTGTAGGATTCCACAGTCATGCAGCTATTTCCCATTGCCATGGGTGCAGTGAAGACATCACCCCTGTTTTCATGGCTGCAAAGTCAGTTTTGGAGAGGTTTTGCAAGGTGGTTACCTTTGTGGGGATGTGGCTGACATGTTGTGTTCCATGTTGATTACAGCCTGTGTGAATCTCACCATGCAGGGCTTGACATCTGTGGATAACTTTCCCATATTTAAGTAGTCAACACAGGTCAAGGTTGATGCATCCTCTACCAGGGGTCAGTATGAGCTTGTCCAGGGCAATGTAAATGATGAATCCTTGAAGTGCTGGGCCACTGTACTGGCAATTGGCTACTTTCCCAGGTGATAGATGGGTAGTTGAAGACTCATACTATGTCAGTGTTGTGTTGGACCATCATAGATGACAGGGTGTTGAGGAATGTGCATTGACAGTCTAGGGACAGAGATGTGGACCCATAGCAAGCTATGGTCTGGATTGCACTATTACCCCAAGGCAGTTGTACTAGAAGTATCTCCAATGCATTATGATGAGATACTAGTCTGGAGGTGTTCCTAGCCATACTGAATATGGAGACCACACCACCTGTCGAGAGGTGTTGTGGTCCATGTTTGGGGGCTGACAGCTGTAGAATGCATTATAGCCTGATACTGCAGGTCTGCTGTCTGCTGCTGTGAACCACCTCTACATTACAGCAGACATGTGTCCTTCACTCCAATGACTGATATGAGTGACTGCATCCTGACAGTTAGAGGTCTACTGTTGAGCAGCATGGCCCTCAGACTGCATATATGTGTTGCTGTTATGGTGGTAACAACATTAGGAACACTGCCTAATAAGGCATCATAGGGGTGGCAAGACACTTAGCCAGTACCTGGAAACGCAGTGGTGACAGATGTAGGATATCTGTGGCAAGTCATTGAGTATTGTCAATCATGTCATCCCAAGCAGAGAGGTACTGGACCCCCTGAGAATGACACATAACACGTTAGCCAATGTTGCAGTCAATCATCTGTTGATAGTACATCATTCTGGGTGACAGCGGTACACTGCCCAGGGCTACTGCCACACCTGCCTGGACCACATAATCAGAGAGTTCAACCAAGTCTCTTGTTATGTAGTCCAGGGAGGTGTGTCCCAAGTCATTCACACCAACATGGATACAGAGTGATACTCATAGTTGTTGTGGCGTGCCATGACTGGCTGTGTCATGTGTTGGATGCTGGCATGTGATAGATATTTGGCTGTTACCTGCTCCATATTCAACTTAGTGAGTGGGGATATGTGTGTGCCTCAGTAATGAGTTACCCATGATCACTGTATTGTGCAAGGTGGTTATCCTTAGGAGCTTAGATGGAGGGGCACACTGTGTAGGTTAAATATGTGTCTCTTGGCATGTGCCACGTCACAGTGTCTGAGTGGGTGTCTGTCTTGCTGGTCTGTGCTGTTTGGGTAAATGTCCACTGAGTGCCTCTGGGAAGGTGGGTGTGTAGTTTTTCACAGTATGTCATGGCTGTCAAAGTGGGTGTCATGGTGAGCTATGTGTTCCCCATGGTGTGGTGCAGGTGATGATCTTATCCTCTTGACCTGCTATTCCCGTCTTTGCTGGAGAGGGCATATGTCCACATTGGGTGATATATAGGTAACCCTCACAGGTCTGAGTGTTTGGAGTTTAGAGGGGAGGGTTGTCTGTGTACATGAGGCAGTTGCAACAGTGCCTCAGAATGTACAAATGCTCCAGGTTAATGAGTGAAAGCACAGATAACCGGCCTTCAAACATGCCAGGAGGGGTGGACATAACTATTAAGTACTGGGGCTACATCTGTGATGAACGAGTACTGCTGATGGCTCCCAGGTGTGCCATACTTCTTGATACAATAACCTGGTGAAGTGCCAAGCCATAATGCTAGTTGAAGTGCAAGACAGGAAGAACTAGCATGATGTATGGGTGGAACAGAAGGCAGACTGTCTGCCACCTGTAATACTTTACCACAGCTGTGCAGTTATCAGCAGCTTTGGCCATGTGAAAGGTCAGTAAGCTCTGTACTGCATGCGGTAACTGCATAACACTAAAATATACATACCTAGACAGGCAGGAATTTTAATCCCAATACTGGCAAGTGTGTCTGTGTGTGTGTGTGTGTGTGTGTGTGTGTGTGTGTGTGTGTGTGTGTGTGTGTGTGTGTGTGTGTGTGTGTGTGTGTGTGTGTGTGTGCGTGTGTGTGTGTGTGTGTGTGTGTGTGTGTGTGTGTGTGTGTGTGTGTGTGTGTGTGTGTGTGTGTGTGTGTGTGTGTGTGTGTGTTTGTGTGAATCATGTACTGTCTGGTTTATACCATTTTTGACCTGTGTACTACCCTTTACACTTCCCTTTGCTCCAATTTAGTAGTCCTGTTGATGTCACTCACCTTAGAAGTACCTCTGGAAGAGGAGGAAGTGTATAAGCTCTGTGATGCATCTGATAACTGCGTAGCACTACAGTAGGAATAACTAGATAAGCAGGAGTTCTAATCCCAATACGAGCAAGTGTAAGTATGTGTGTGTGGATTATGTACTGTCTGGCTTTTACCATTTTTGACCTGTGTACTACCCTTTACACTTCCCTTTACTCCAATTTAGTAGTCCTGTTGATGTCATCCACCTTAGAAGTACCTCTAGAAGAGGTGGAAATGTATAAACTCTGTGGCATGTCTGATAACCACGTAGCACTATAGTAGGAATACCTAGATAGGCAGGCATTCTAATCCTAATGGTGGCAACTGTTTATGTGTGAGGATCATATCTTGTGTGGCTTATACCATTTTGATGTGTATACCATACACTGCTGGTGACCACCTCCTGCTGACATTACTTTATATGGTGTGGTAACAGCATCTGCCTCACATGCAGCAGGTTAAACCATTGTACAGTCCTCTGTACAGATGTGTCTGGAATATACATATGTTTGCAACCTATATGTGGTCAGAACTGGTACGTGTGCCTTAACAATGCCCATGTATGTGATATTATAGCCAAATAGGCCACAGTGAGTGTATTGACACATATGGCAGCATGAAGTATCATACCTGACTGAAACATCATGCTGATATAACGTCTGCCACCCTCACAGATGGCCAGCCTTGTAGGCACAATACATGAGTCCAGGTGCTTGGTTTTACTGTGTAGTAGGTAGTTGTGAGAGGGAGCTATTGTCAGCAGACACACAAGTGGCCTTGTTACAGGATGGATGCAGCATGTCTGCACATCTACTGCACTAACCTCAATAATACACAATATCCTTTCCTCACCATAGATGTGAACCTCTCTGCATTAGAAAACCCCATCCACAACCGCAATCATACCTGACACATGCATGTAGATGTAATACAGAAACATATATGTCTGATACATTAGTGTACTAATCCCCACTGGGCCCTTACCTGCACGCTCTTTGTCCAGTGTGTGAGTGCAACCCACCTCCACAATGCTTCCCTCAGCATCATGGCTTGTGCACTGGTCATGTAACCCAAGTTTGGTGAGGAGCTCCTCGGATGGTGTCAGTGGGGGCTGGATTGGCTGGGCCCCCACCTGTGGCTAGCCAGTCCCTCGCTACAGCAGCAGCCCATTGACGGGCATAGCGGATGAGGTCAGTGGCCCGATGCTGCACATGCTCATAAGTTCTGCTGTGCAGGCCGGCATCATTTACCCTGTGGACCACACTGTTCCACAGTACAGTCCTCTCCCAGACATCTCCTGCTCTCCGTCCAAATAACAGGGCATAATGTCCAATCACATATTAGGTAATGATGTCAGTTTCCCCATCAGAGAATGCAGGCAGGCAAGAACTCTGCATGTTACCTGGAAGACATAAACAGGAAAAAGGTCACAGGACCTCATACAGTTGTCAAAATGCACATCAACAGTGGTTATTACTTGCAAATAATCCACACTACATCAAAACCCTCCAAGCTATCATGACTATAGCAGCTTGCATTACACGCCTGTCCCTGAGCTATCGTATTCCCCCCAATGTTGGACACTTCATTGCATAATCCCCTATTCTCCATTCATTTCTGTGTAGAGAGTCGACAGTGGGCATCTTCCATGTGGATGGTGTGTGGATGGTGGGAGGGCTGTGTCTGACTGTGGTGTGTGATGGAGCTGTGAGCACATGCCTGAGTTCATGTAGGAGGCAGACAATGATGTTATTATGCCACGTGGAGATATGCTGTTGTTGCCATCAGTAGGCAATATGTACATGCTCACCATTGCTGAGGGGAGGAGTGTGGTTGATGTGCATATCCCCCTGTACAACTGGGGTGGTCAGGGTGGCAATGTCCCCACTTAACTTTTGTGATGCAGGTTGCCTATATCCACGGCATGTGTGTATGAGGTGTTCTTTACCCCCAGTACAGTGTGAATTGTGTTTCCTCTGAGATTTACAACATATGTGGAGACACAGTTGCAATTGTCCTTGGTGGTGTGGATATGTCTGACTTATCATCATAGTCAGTCTTACAGGAAGTCACCTGTGAACTTACATGCTTTCTCAGATATAGGTGGACTTGCTTCAAAGTTGTTGCCTGCACCTATGTGTCCCTGTACAGCCAATGCCGCAACCTATTATGTGGTTTGTGTATTGCTGCTGTCCACCAAAGGGGAATACTCTACCTTGGTGGAGGCTGGATATACAGGCCAGGTACTGCTGTGTCCATATAGCTACAGTGGATATAAAGGGTACACACCACTGATACACTGCCTGTTATTTCTACAATTGGAACATGACACCACAATAACGCATTTCATAACAATTCCCACCTATAGTGTGACCTATAGGCTGTACAATTCAATTGAAAACATAACAATCTGGTCTGTGAAAACATATGGAAATAATAATCAGTACAATAAGCCAGTTGAATGAGTGTGCACACCCTTAAACGGATATGTTGTGTATGCACCTCTTAAGATGGTTACAGCATTCATCCATCTTGGTCTGGACTCTAACATCATGGCATATCTTCACTTGGCAATAGTTGCTCACCTTCCTAGAAACACTTTTGATTGTATTTCAATGGAATTGTACAGGTTAGGGATCACATTCAAGATGAGAAACATTATGAAATGATCTTCTGTGTTCTAATTGTCATACAGCACACATATCTGGCATTCCAACAGGGGTGTGTATACTTGTGATATACAAAAGTTCTATATATAGGAAACCGACGTATTCAAACTGTTTCCTTCATTTTACTAGCAACCACCCGTACCAACAAAAGAAAGTGGTGGTCAAAGGCCAGATGGTGAGGGCTGCCCATATGATTTCGGATGAATTAGACTTTGATACTGAATGTGACCATCTGTGTAACGTTTATTAAAAGAGGCTATCCTAGTCAACTTGTTAACAACATAAAAAAACAAGTAGTTTTCAAGCGTAATGTTGGTTATTTTATTCCTTTATTAAAAGGACAATCAAGCTCATCTTCTCACTCAGTCCTTAATAGATTGGCTAGTCTATCTGATGAATTGCCAAATAAAAAAGCTGGTAATGTAAGTTATCAAGCCAGCTTTTTGTATACATTCTCTTTAGATTTTTGGTCTATTAGAGAGGTAATAAATAAAAATTGGGACCTCATTAAAAATGATGATTCCCTTTCTAGAATTCTTGGTTCTAGCCCTAGAATAGTATACAGACGTGGTCAAAATCTTAAAGCCCTCTTAGAGAGCAACATTAATAGCAGGAATTCTTATGCGAGAATTAATGGGACGTTTAAATGTGGTTCATGTTCACAATGTAAACACATTCTGGTTGGTAGCCAGGTGGTTTTGAACCACAACACATACAAAATAAAAGGAAAATTCAACTGTGAATCTAAGGGTGTGATTTACGCTGCTTGTTGTAATTCATGTAACGTGTTTTACATTGGGAAAATGGAGAGACGTTTTAGGCAGCGAATATATGAGCATTGTTATGCAATAAAGAAGAAAGATTTTAACAATGCTTTAGCCAAACACTGCTCTGAATTTCCTGCTCACACCTTTAGGTTTACAGTTTTACAACAGAGAATTGAGAACATTCGGGGGGGTGGTTCCTTGGCAAATTTTGCTCAAAATAGATGAACTGAAGTAGCAAGTGCGAACGAGGGCTCATATGCCCCCAGGGATTAATGACAGTATTTCCATTAAAAGTCTGTTGAAACTCCTAACTTTGAATAGATAAAAATTGAATGCAATGCAAATATACAAAGTTCTTGCATATGACAGTTTAACCAGGAATTTAAGGTTGGTTAGTGCAGCGTTTGTTTAATTAGGTACTTTTTAGTCCTTATATTCACAC
Source organism: Protopterus annectens (assembly GCF_019279795.1). Classification (NCBI taxonomy): domain Eukaryota; kingdom Metazoa; phylum Chordata; order Ceratodontiformes; family Protopteridae; genus Protopterus; species Protopterus annectens. Next base: position 151,705,148 of record NC_056726.1, read on the forward strand.
AAAGGAGAACCAGGGAATTCATAAGTATTTTTATGAATTTGACTTTAGTATGAATTTGATTTAGTGTTTTAAGTAGAGTATGTTGTTATTAAATTTGTATAGTTCAGTTTTTAACATGTATACACATATAAGTGTGTTTTTAAACATAAGATGAGATCGGAATACATATGGTTTTGTTCATCATTTCCTGTATTATAAGTTAATGAGTTATAACTTGTTATATAAAAGTAGGCTTCGATAATATGTTGTTATGGTTACTAACAACATTGCTTAATTGATGACATCACTGACTTGATTAGATAAAAGGCATTGGTTTACCATATTTTAACTGTTTGTCTGAAGAAGGCTAGGCACTATCCTAGCTGAAAGTGTAATTTATAATAAATAGCACTAACTCTTTTTGGCCGACTTTTATTGCGTTCCGTTTCAGTTTAACAGTTCATTGTTTGTGGATTTTTGGTGTTTTGTATCTCGTTAACATGGCAAACGGAACCGAAGAGGCCTCACAAGATTTGTTTTCTTCAAATGGAAGCAGCCAAACAGGGAATAATGATTCGATTGGGAATCTCACTGCCCTGGTTCAGGTTCTCCTAGGGAGAGTGGATTCCCTCACACAGACGTTTGAATCTTCAGGTATTTTAAAATTACCGCTAACAAACGCTGCACCAGTGGGACGTAATGAGCAAGGTAATGCAAACAGTAACCGCGCTAACGGAACAGAAGGTGGCAACAGCAACAAATTCCGTAGAGACGAACTACAAGGTTCCAATTTCCTCAATGAAGGTAACACTGTTACAAACATTTCATGTGATTGTTTGGCTTGTAACACTGAAATGTTGAATACTAATAACAGACATTTGACAATAAGGTGTCCTTCTGAGCATGAAACCAGAATGGCAGAGGATACAATTCCCTCTATGGAAACTTTTTTGAATGTCCCACATCTTTTTAACAATTTAAACTCTCAAGTTGGGCCTTCAAATAACTTGAATGAACAGACTGAGAATGTTCTTTCCACACATATTAATGAATTTGACACTAAACTTTTCAAATGTAAAAAACTTCAGTTAGAAGTGTCATACCTACAGGAGTGTGTTCACAAGAAAGTCATCCCTAAAGGGTTACGTCAGTGGAGATATCCTGCAGGGTTAACTGAAAATTCAGCGTTCCATCAGGAACTCTTAGAACTTTTGGACCGACAGGGGCAAGAGTTTTTATTAGCCCTTATCAACTTTTATAACAAAGACATTGTTGCTTTGAAAACCGATTTAGAGACTTTAGAAGTTGTGATAAAAACACACGTTGATTTTTCAAGATACAAATATGAGTATTGTAGGACATTCACAGGTATTGAAGCCACGATGAACAAACTGCTTATTACTAAGAAAAAGAAACTAAACAGGGATATTAATGATTATGCCAACAAAAGAGCATATCCTAGGCCCCCTCTTCATTTTCAAAAAGTTTCCAATGGTGGTCCCATTGTAAATGGTGATAATGACGAAGAAACATCAGCCTCTAACAACAATCAAAATAATGATAGTTTTGTAGATGAGGAAGTACAAGGTCCAGTTTTAAGGAGAAGTGAGAGGCTGCTTTCTAATAGTAACAATCAGCGAGGTAATAAAAAGCCTAATTACAACAATGCAAGGGAGCAGTCTAACACTGTAAATGGAGAACAAGTCCATAATCAACAGGGTTTTCGGGCTGGCACCAACACTGGACAGAACAACAGGAAGCCCAGTTACAACCAACAACAAGTAAGGAACAAGAGAAGACAACAGAGGAGGTAGCTCCCATTTTAGTAACTGAAGAAATGCCTTCTCTTCATTTGAGTAGTGAAGGGGACTTCACCGTATATAACTACACTTCCTTAGATGTCCAACAGGACATGGTTGACTTTTTATCTAAGGGGCTGTCCTTTGTACCTGCGAAGTCCTTTGACATAACTAGAACTATAATGGACTTAAAATTGTTTATTCGTAAACTTAATCTCCAAATATCAATGGGACCTATGGTTAGTATGGTGAAAACTTTGAGGGTTTCTAGCGTGTTCAATCCCCCACTTCATCCCGGTTTAAACACATTTGAGAAGATGTGTGAAATTGATTTTTGGGCCATCAAAGAAAAGCGAATATACACGTCCCATCCAGTTCAGTCTAACATGTCTATGACGGAACGTGGATTTATTCAATTACTTAAAGATTGTAATACAAGAGTTATGAAGCCTGATAAGGGGGGTGGCTTAGTCTTTATGGATCATTGTTTATATGTGGAGAAATTAATGGAACATTTAAATACTCCCAATTACACTCAGGTAACAATCAATGAGGTTAATGTAGCCTACAAGAAGGTAAGGTCAACCTTGGGTGACTTATTTGTGGAAGGTTCCATAGACATTGACCTTTACCAATATTTAAATATGATAGCTCCCAAAACACCAGTACTGTTTGGGTGTCCGAAGATCCATAAGGACATAAAGTCCCCCCCTTTCAGACCAATAGTTGATGGCCGTGGTTCAATCACATACGCTTGTGCCAAATATGTTGACAGTTTGTTGAAGCCTTTTATTGAAACCGAACCACAGATTTGCAAAGACTCGTGGAGTTTTCTTACAAACATTAATTCCTTAGAATACCAACCTGAGGTGTATTTCTTAACCATAGATGTTAAAGATCTATACACAGTGATCCCTCAGGATTTAGGCACACAATGGGTAAGGGAATTTTTGCATAGTAAGAAGCAAATGATAATATCATTTATATAATTGAGACCTTGCTTGAAATGGTCTTGAAGAATAATTTTATGTTGTTTGACGGTATGTTTTACCTGCAGAAAACTGGTGTGGCCATGGGTTCTCCATGTGGCGCTAGTTTCGCCAATGCCACTATGGCTTATTGGGAAAACAACTTGTTGTTTAAAGACCAACTATTTCAAAACAATGTCTCTTGGTATACTAGATACCAGGATGACATGTTTTGTATTTGGAATGGAGAACTGTCCATGATACCAGTCTTTATCGACAACATTAACAGGACCACAAGTTTTCTAAAGTTTACTTATAACATAGGTATAACCGCGATCAACTATTTGGACATTTGGCTAGTTAATGACAAGGCTAATAGTAGATACAAAAGTTCTATATATAGGAAACCGACATATTCAAACTGTTTCCTTCATTTTACTAGCAACCACCTGTACCAACAAAAGAAAGCGGTGGTCAAAGGCCAGATGGTGAGGGCTGCCCGTATGATTTCAGATGAATTAGACTTTGAGACTGAATGTGACCATCTGTGTAACATGTTTATTAAAAGAGGCTATCCTAGTCAACTTGTTAACAACATAAAAAAGAAGTAGTTTTCAAGCGTAATGTTGGTTATTTTATTCCTTTATTAAAAGGACAATCAAGCTCATCTTCTCACTCAGTCCTTAATGGATTGGTTAGTCTATCTGATGAATTGCCAAATAAAAAAGCTGGTAATGTAAGTTATCAAGACAGCTTTTTGTAAACATTCTCTTTAGATTTTTGGTCTATTAGAGAGGTAATAAATAAAAATTGGGACCTCATTAAAAATGATGATTCCCTTTCTAGAATTCTTGGTTCTAGCCCTAGAATAGTATACAGACGTGGTCAAAATCTTAAAGCCATCTTAGAGAGCAACATTAATAGCAGGAATTCTTATGGGAGAATTAATGGGACGTTTAAATGTGGTTCATGTTCACAATGTAAACACATTCTGGTTGGTAACCAGGTGGTTTTGAACCACAACACATACAAAATAAAAGGAAAATTCAACTGTGAATCTAAGGGTGTGATTTACGCTGCTTGTTGTAATTCATGTAACGTGTTTTACATTGGGAAAACGGAGAGACGTTTTAGGCAGCGAATGTATGAGCATTGTTATGCAATAAAGAAGAAAGATTTTAACAATGCTTTAGCCAAACACTGCTCTGAATTTCCCGCACACACCTTTAGGTTCACAGTTTTACAACAGAGAATTGAGAACATTCGGGGGGGTCCTTGGCAAATTTTTCTCGAAATAGATGAACTGAAGTGGCAAGTGCGAACGAGGGCTCATATGCCCCCAGGGATTAATGACAGTATTTCCATTAAAAGTCTGTTGAAACTCCAAACTTTGAATAGATAAAAATTGAATACAATGCAAATATACAAAGTTCTTGCATATGACAGTTTAACCAGGAATTAAAGGTTGGTTAGTGCAGCGTTTGTTTAATTAGGTACTTTTTAGTCCTTATATTCACACAAAGGAGAACCAGGGAATTCATAAGTATTTTTATGACTTTGACTTTAGTATGAATTTGATTTAGTGTTTTAAGTAGAGTATGTTGTTATTAAATTTGTATAGTTCAGTTTTTAACATATATACACATATAAGTGTGTTTTTAAACATAAGATGAGATAGGAATACATATGGTTTTGTTCATCATTTCCTGTATTATAAGTTAATGAGTTATAACTTGTTATATAAAAGTAGGCTTTTTGGCCGACTTTTATTGTGTTCCGTTTCAGTTTAACAGTTCATTGTTTGTGGATTTTTGGTGTTTTATGCCTACTCTAGTACCCATATCAGTGTCAGGGCAATGCAACAACCTGTAGCTGTACACATTTATGTCTGTTGCATGCACTGATACTGATATTACACACATGTGCAACATGCACAACCTATGTACCTGAATGCCTGAAACCCATGTGATTAGTTTTGTGCCTTCCAGCTGAACATATACATACATACATGTGCTCAGGGGATACCTGATGTACATTTCTGTTGTATGTTAGTATGGCACACTGTATTTACAGTCTTGCTGCTTAGTTACACTTCTCAACCTGTTACAGCAGTACATCTGGACAATGGCACACATAAATGGGTGCCAAAAGGGACATCATTATTGTTACTGCACCATACATTAGTACATTAATTGCACAGTAGGACTTGACATCACTGTGATAACCTGGAAGATGTCCAACAGTCATAAGTCGGCTATTATGTTACAATGTAATTGCATACAGCCCTGCCAATTGTTTGGCTGACATAACACGGATATATATGTATGTGACTACAGATATCAGTCACAAATGTGCTTATTGTCCAGCAGAACACTGTACAGTTGAATGTTATTAATTCAATATATCACATGCAGTTCAACACACATGTCTGCAACAGTACTTTACTATGCACATGTCCTCTATAGGTCTTTTAGCTTTATAAGGCAAATATGTGTTATACTCATAAACACAGGTAACATGGATATGGCAAACATCCCATTAACTGGTCTAGCAGTGGCACAGACACAACTGTTTGACAGACTCCCCTGTGGTTGTCATATATGAGCTGTCCCTTCCCAGGGTGAGTCAGGCTCCTGAGCTGTGATCCTACCTTGCAAACTCTCAGAGCATCACATCTGAGCAAAGTCTAAAATGATGGGGGGATAAATAGGGACAGACTTTAAATATTCCTGTTACAAACATAGGAAGCTCATAGAATGATACATGTTGCATTACGGTGAACATTTTTAAAGATGTGGAGTCTTAAGCTTAAGTGTTTGTCATTACTTGATGACTTCAATCCTCAGCTATTTGCCAGTAAGTACAGATTTTAGGAGGAATAGACAAAAATATATGATGGTAAAATGTGGACATTCTGTGAAGATCTGTACAGTTGAGAGGTATGTTTGTGATATCTCTCACTGCAGAGAGGGCCAGATGCTATGGCCATAGCAGCTGTTTAGCAGGACATTAGTACAGCAAGTCTTGTTGGGACATATATTCCTCCAAATCATATTTCCCATTATTACAGACCAAGTACTATATTCAATTACTTGCTAACATGTTCCACTTACTTTTTTTCTTTCTTCTCTTTTCCACTTTATGTTTCATTTGTTATTTCTCTCTCTCTCTCTCTCTCTCTCTCTCTCTCTCTCTCTGTGCATAGCTTTTGCAGGTGATGCTCATGATCAGGTGATGGGCTGTGCACCTACTGGTGTTCCCCACTTGCTAATTGCATATAGAGCAGCTGTGTAGTTCTGCCAATAGCCAATGCCATGGCAATGCACTCCTATAAATGAGTACTCCATGTGGACATTAGCCCTTCCCCTTACTTGTGAGGAAAACATCCTGGGGTTGTGTGAGCTACTACCTCTTACAACAAGACTTGTGGAGACAAACCAACTAAATGGTGCAGAAGGTTCAAGACTTAAAGGCAGAATGTGAGTATTGCTGTTATATGTTTGGAATACTGCTAGTTTAACAGGGTTTGCCTGCACATGCTACTTCTCCATGGGTTTCCGTCTGACAGAGTTCTGTCTCTGCATAGCTCTCAACTGTAGGGCCATCCACATAATGCCCATAGGTTAGCCAGTTATGTATGGACTGTTCCCCAGACAGGTGTTGTCCTTGGAAAATCAGTA